>NC_092755.1:79909699-80209699 GCF_047496795.1 Chiloscyllium punctatum
TGGTGGTGGAGGTGGGGAGGTGGGGAGGTGGTGGTGGTGGTGGTGGTGGTGGTGGTGGTGGTGGTGGTGGTGGGGAGATGGTGGGGAGGTGGTGGAGGTGGTGGAGAGGTGGTGGTGGTGGAGAGGTGGTGGTGGTGGGGAGGTGGTGGTGGGGAGGTGGTGGTGGAGGTGGTGGTGGTGGGGAGGTGGTGGTGGAGGTGGTGGAGGTGGTGGGGAGGTGGTGGAGGTGGTGGAGAGGTGGTGGAGGTGGTGGAGAGGTGGTGGAGGTGGTGGAGAGGTGGTGGTGGTGGAGAGGTGGTGGTGGTGGGGAGGTGGTGGTGGGGAGGTGGTGGGGAGGTGGTGGGGAGGTGGTGGAGTTGGTGGAGAGGTGGTGGAGGTGGTGGAGAGGTGGTGGAGGTGGTGGTGGAGAGGTGGTGGTGGTGGTGGAGGTGGTGGTGGTGGGGGAGGTGGTGGTGGTGGGGAGGTGGTGGTGGTGGGGAGGTGGTGGTGGAGGTGGTGGAGGTGGTGGAGGTGGTGGGTAGAGTTGGAGGTGGTGGAGGTGGAGGGGCAAGATGCACTTGGAATCTCCATAACCGTGATGGGTCGATTTTGCTTGGGTAATGGTGTCATAGAATATATAGAAACGCCTGGTAAATAGGGGTAAGTTGCAACCTTGCTGAGAATTCTATTGAATACTAGAGCAGAGATGAGGGGCTGAATAGCCTCCTTCTGTCTCTGAGGTCCCAATTTCAGGTTTCAGTAAGTGGAATAATTCTGATCCTGTGGGAATACTGTGTTTGGCATAATTGGTCTGAAATCGCAACCGGCAGTTTTATTAATGATATAGTCAAGTGACATGGTTTTTACATAAAATAATTTACAATGCAAAAGCTTTGGGAACAAAGCTTAATGTCATTTCATAAATAATTTATCATGTTCAAACAATATTAGTACAATACACACAGTGCTTCACAAACATCTAACTGGGAGCTCACATTCAATATCTGAATCTGTAACTATCTAAACTCTCTCACTTCATTTCTTATTTTTAGCTCATTCTAAAGGCAGATATTATATAGACAAAAGCAGGGAAAGCGCATTATTCACTGATCAAACAATTCTTACAATAGATTATCCTAACTGACAGTGGGTTGCTAAGATCTTATTGAAATGATAGCTAACCAGCTGAGGTATTTGGATACATACATTTAATTCAAAATTGACTGTTGGGATTTGAAAAAATTCCTTAAATGGCTTTTCTATTAGAAACAGATTCTGGAACCTTCTTTTAATCGGCTATGTCATTGCCACTAGAAACATGTGTTGTAAAATTACAGTTTGTCTAAACTATCTAATTTCCATGAAATGCACCTCTATTTATATCCTCATCATTTATATAAATGATTTGGATGTGAGCATAAGAGGTAGTTAGTAAGTTGGCAGATGACACCAAATTTGGAGGTGTAGTGGACAGCGAAGAAGGTTACCTCAGATTACAATGAGATCTTGATCAGATGGGACAATGGGCTGAGGAGTGGCAGATGGAGTTTAATTTCGATAAATGTGAGGTGCTGCATTTTGGGAAAGCAAATCTTAGCAGGGCTTATACACTTAATGTTCATGTCCTGGGGAGTGTTGCTGAACAAAGAGACCTTGGAGTGCAAGTTCATAGCCCCTTGAAAGTGGAGTCGCAAGTAGATAGGATAGTGAAGAAGATGTTTGGTATGCTTCCCTTTATTTGTCAAGAGTATTGAATACTATTGGAAAGATGCTGTGGAAGTTGAAAGGGTTCAGAAAAGATTTCAAGGATGTTGCCAGGGTTGGTGGATCTGAGCTACAGGGAGAGGCTGAACAGGCTGGGGCTGTTTTCCCTGGAGCCTCGGAGGCTGAGGGGTGACCTTATAGAGGTTTATAAAATCATGAGGGGCATGGATAGGATAAATAGACAAAGTCTTTTCCCTGGTGTAGGGGAGTCCAGAACTAGAGGGCATAGGTTTAGGGTGAGAGGGGAAAGATATAAAAGAGACCTAAGGGGCAACTTTTTCACGCAGAGGGTGGTATGTGTATGGAATGAGCTGTCAGAGGAAGTGGTGGAGGCTGGTACAATTGCAACATTTAAAAGGCATTTGGTTGGGTATATGAATAGGAAGGGTTTGGAGGGATATGGGCCTGGTGCTGGCAGGTGGGACTAGATTGGGTTGGGATATCTGGTCGGCATGGACGGGTTTGACCGAAGGGTCTGATTCCACGCTGTACATCTCTATGACTCTATGATTCCAATATGAGGCATTTGAGCTGAAATGAATTTAAAGAACTTCAGAAAAACTTGATTTTTAAATTCCTCATTTCATGAAAGAAGAAAGCCAATGAGATTGCGCCACCTGGAGCCGAAGTTCAATGTTCTTTCAAGAAAACTCCTTAATGATTGGATTAGATTCCCTACAGTGTGGAAACAGGCCCTTCAGCCCAACCAACCGTCTGAAGAGTAACCCACCGAGACCCATGTCCCTCTTACTGATGTACTTAACACTATGGGCAATTTAACATGGCCAATTCACCCTGATCTGCGCATCTTTGGACTGTGGGAGGAAACTCACACAGGTACTGCAAACTCCACTCAGACAGTCACCCGAGGCTGGAATCAAACGTGGGACCCTGGCGCTGTGAGGCAGCGGTGCTAACCACTGAACCACCGTGCCAACCCATTAAAGGCTAATGCCTCCTGCATTTCAAATTCAAACTCATTTTAATTTGAAATCTCTTAAACCCGTTCCTGATGGAATGTGAAGTGGATCAAGCATCTCATTCATTCATTTATTCATCCAGGGCATATGGGCATCGCTGGCTGGGCCCAAGTTGCCCCTGGAGAAGGTGGGGGGTGGGGGGTGGGGGGGGTGGTGAGCTGCCTTCTTGAACTGCAGTGTGAGGGGTAAGTAAACATACAATGCTGTGAGGGAGGGATTTCCAGGATTCATTTTTAAAAGTTATGTTCATAGGATGTGAGCATCACTGGCCACGCCCACTTATTGCCCACCCTGTTGCTCAGAGGTCAA
The DNA here is from genome assembly GCF_047496795.1 of Chiloscyllium punctatum. Classification (NCBI taxonomy): domain Eukaryota; kingdom Metazoa; phylum Chordata; class Chondrichthyes; order Orectolobiformes; family Hemiscylliidae; genus Chiloscyllium; species Chiloscyllium punctatum. Next base: position 79,912,732 of record NC_092755.1, read on the forward strand.
CCACATTGCTGTGGGTCTGGAGTCACATGTAGGCCAGACCAGGTGAAGATGGCAGATTTCTTTCCCTTGTGGGGATTAGTGATTGAGGTGAGCTTTTATAATAATTGACATCATTAGACTAGACCTTTTCTTTAAATTCCAAATACATCTCCTGCTGTGTGAGATTTAAGCCCATGTCCCCCAGAACATTAACCTGGATTACTAGCTCAGTGACAGCACCAATGCCTCTCCCTGTAGACTTAAACTCAAAGACAATGATGTGATCTCTCAGGTTGGCTTCTGGTTTAAACACTGGTGAAGTCTCTGGGTCTTCACTCAATGGTGGACCTCTCTCACTCTTTACCTCCCTCTCAGAGCAGTATTGTCACGCTGTATACAGGAAACAAGACAGCAAAGATCTCCACTCTACAAAGCTGTCTCCTTCAAGAAGGTGTCGAGGGAGACAGGGGCAGGAGGAAGACGAAAGTCCTGGTGCCCAAGGAAGTGGAATCCATGCTGTCCTGTCACTCCAGGAGACAGAGCTGAGGATTTAGTGATGACGGTGAGATAGGTCTGCCAGATGCCCCAGTAGGATAGTAGCAGGGGCTTTAATCATGGCTGGCAGGTCTTCACACTCCCACCCTCACTTCCCCCACTACATCACCCATTCTTTAAACCCCCTCCCTTGTCTCTCTCATGTACCCCCAAACCTCTAACATCTTTATTTATCCATATCCCTAAACCCTTCTTTGCCTGCCCCCCCCCCCCCCCCACCTCCACCCAATCTATTTAGCAGGTCTAGCAGCATCTAGGGATAGTACAGTGGCTCAGTGGTTAGTACTGCTGCCTCACAGCGTCAGGGACCTGGGTTCGATTCCACCCTCGGGTGACTGTCTGTGTGGAGTTTGCACATTCTCCCTGTGATGTGTGGGTTTCTTCTGGGTGCTCCGGTTTCCTCCTATAATCCAAAGATGTGCAGGTCAGGTGAATTGGCCACGCTAGGTTGCCCCATTGTGTTCAGGGATGTGTAGGTTAGGTGCATTAGTCAGGGGTAAAATATAGGGGGATGGGTCTGGGTGGGTTACTCTTTGGAGGGTCGATGTGGACTTGTTGGGCCTGTTTCCACACTGCAGGGATTCTATAATAAAAAGGAAGCATCCACCTATCGCGATCGCAGCCCCACCCCCTCCCTCTATTTGTTCCTCAGTTCCCTTCCCCCTCCCCCAGTCCTGATAAAAGGTTCTGACCTGAAATGTCGACTTCCCTTCCCCTCTGATGCTACCTGACCTGCTGTGCTTTTTCCAGCTCCACACTTTATCCACTCCACTATGTACAGAACCAAACAGCCTGCTGCAAGTCTTTGAAGTGCTCATTAAACTGATGTGAAAAAACAAGAGGCTGTCAAAACTCCATTGTGCAACAAAAAATGCTCACTTTCCCACTTCAAAAAATCAATCACAACCCATTCCTCATATCAAAGGCAAGAAGACATAATCCACTCTTACAGTGTATAGGAAAAAACACAGACATTAAATCAAAGAAAGATAGGTTTATGACAAGATAATAAATGCATCAACGAAATAAATCTATTGTGTTTCTCCAAGCCCTGTCAATATTGCCTGTTGAATTGAGTCTGTTATATAATGCTGGAGCTCAGTCAGGCATTCATAATGAGACCATCTGGCAATGACATCCACAGGAACAGTTTTTTAAAAATGGGCAGCACATGGCTGTACAAAATAAAAACATAACCGTAACTTCCCAAGGAGAGAATTTAAAGAAAATAAAACAAACAAAGGACAAAATCAAAATGAAATAAAATAATTGACTAGGGAACGAAAGCCTCATTAAGGTGCCTTGATCATTTACATCAGTCTGCTGTTCCTTACTACACTTTTGTTAGAGACCCCCCACCCCCCCCCACCCTGTGTGAGGATATTTCTGGTTTATATCCAGTGTTACATAGTTTAGATTCTCCTGCTCCTTGGATGCTGCCTGACCTGCTGTGCTTTTCCAGCAGCACATCTTCAGCTCTGATCTCCAGCATCTGCAGTCCTCACTTTCTCCTTACATAGTTTAGCCCTTCATATCCATGTTACCTCAAAATCATATTTATATCTTACCTTGCTGCTCTTTTCTCAATCCAAGATTCATTCATCTCTCCTTACTCCCAATTCCTTTTGCCATTACAATGATCTCCACTGCCCCCATAACCGATAAAAAGATCCACACTCTTCAAATTCTGTAGGATGAGGCTTCTTTTTTTAATTCTTCCTGCCAAAATGGATAATTTCACATATTTCCACTTGATAGTCCATTGGCCAAACCTTTGCTTACTCATGTAATGTATCAATATGTGTCTTCTGTCTCCTTCTACCTTCTTCAAAACTTAATTTCCTGTCTACGTTTCATTGCATCAGCAAATCTGGCAACTAGTCCTTCTATCCCTTTATCAAGGCTTTTGTCTAAATTCTATAAAGTTAAAGTTCCTGCACTAACTCCTGTGGCACACCACCCATTATATCTCACCAACCTGAAAGGACCCAATTGACCTGGTTTTCTGGTTCCTGTTAGCCAGCCAATGTCCATCCAGGCCAGGTTGCTCCTTAGTAAACCATGAGCTTTTATTCACCACAATGACCTCTGATGGGGCAGTTTATCAAATGTCTTCTCAAAATTTAAATACACTACATCTATTGGCTTCCCCTTTATTCATAGCTCCAAAAGACTTGTTAAACATGATCTCCCTTTCACAAAACCATGCTCAGTCTGCTCAATTATCTTGAGCTTAATAATGTGCCCTCCTCAAAATTAATTACTAATTGCTTCTAACATTTTCTCAATGATCATGAAGACAATTCACAATTACTTTCTAACAAAGGAAAGTAATCTCTTTAAACAGCGAGTGATCCAGGGCCAATACGTTCTTCAGTGCTTTTCCATTCACGTGCAGTTAATGTTCACAATTTAGCAATAATAATTGTGGGTCTCTCTTCCCTGATGATACACTGTGTATTAAGTGTCCTTACTGTGTGTGTTGTAATGGACAGGCCCAAAATACAGAATGAGAGCAGCCCCACCACCTTCCCAGCTAACCCTGAGCTCAGCCCCAGAGAGTGGGGCTGATGGATGAGCCGAGTCGAGAGTGTGGTGCTGGAAAAGCACAGCAGGTCAGGCAGCATCCGAGGAGCAGGAGAGTTAACGTTTCAGGAATAAGCCCTTCATCAGGAAACTAGTGAGCAGTCAGCTCTCCCCCTCACTCTGATTCTCATCCTTAGTTTTAGCTATTGATTTTTATTGTAATGTGTTGTATAAAGGTAGAGACATAGCATCTATCACCATGCTACACATTAGATACACATTCACGGGATGGAAATAAAATCAAAGGTTGAATATTATAACAAGTTTTAGTTAATATATTTTATATTCTAAGTAATATTATGAATATATAAATATGCCCCATGACATTCAGTAGTGTTACTATCATTAAGTCTCCCACTATCAACATCCTGGAGGTTACTATTGACTGGAAACTTAATTGGACTTGTTACATAAACACAATGGCTACCAGTGCAGGTCAGAGGCTAGGAATACTGCAACAAGTAACTCATCTCCTAACTCTCCAAATTCTGGATTAGTGGTGCTGGAAGAGCACAGCAGTTCAGGCAACATCCAAGGAGCTTCGAAATCGACGTTTCGGGCAAAAGTCTGTCCATCATCTACAAGGCACAAGTCAAGAGTGTGATGGAATACTCCCCACTTACCTGGATGGGGGCAGCCCCAACAACACTCAGGAAGCTCAACACCATCCAGAATACAGCAGCCCCCGCTTGATTGGCCCCACATCCACAAGCATCCACTCCCTCCACCACTGACACTCAGTAACAGCAGTGTGTACCAACTGCAAGATACACTGCAGAAATTCACCAAAAATCCTCAGGCAGCACCTTCCTAACCCACGGCCACTTCCATCTAGAAGGAAGCAGATACATGGGAACACCACTCCCTGCAAGTTCCCCTCTAAGCCACTCACCATTCTGATCTGGAAATATATCTCAGTTCCTTCAGTGTCACTGGGTCAGAATCCTGGAATTCCCTCCCTCAGGGCATTGTGGGTCTACCCACAGCACATGGACTGCAGCGGGTCAAGAAGGCAGCTCATCCCCACCTTCTCAAGGGGCAACTAGGAACGGGCAATAAATGCTGGGCCCAGCTAGTGACACCCAAATCCTATAAGTGAATAAATAAAAATAATTGTTTGCTGATGAAAACGCTGTCAGCCATTTATACCAATGGCATTATACTAGCATTAAATTAAATTTGTAAGGTCTGGGAAAACATGAAAGCTGCTAGAATCAATCTATGAATCTTGATATGAGGAGAGTGTCAGTTCCAATGGGAGGTGAACTGATATATTCTCAGATGCTGCCACATAGCGCGTATACACTGATGTGCAAAGAAATTGTTGCAGGTCTAATCCAGGCATTTCATCTCCCTAAAGAAATCATTCATCATGTTGCAATGGAATTGAACTCTGGCGCTATTCAATGCACAGCAGAATCCCACAAAAACAATAATAGATCATAGAACATAGAACATAGAACAGTACAGCACAGAACAGGCCATTCAGCCCACGATATTGTGCCGATCACTGATCCTCATGTATGCACCCTCAAATTTCTGTGACCATATGCATGTCCAGCAGTCTCTTAAATATCCCCAATGACCCTGCCTCCACAACTGCTGCTGGAAACGCATTCCATGGTCTCACTACGCTCTGTGTAAAGAACCCGCCTCTGACATCCCCTCTATACTTTCCTCTAACCTGCTTAAAACTATGACCCATCGTATTAGTCATTTCTGCCCTGGGAAATAGTCTCTGGCTATCGACTCTATCTATGCCTCTCATTATCTTGTATACCTCAATTAGGTCCCCTCTTCTCCTCCTTTTCTCCAATGAAAAAAGTCCAAGCTCAGTCAACCTCTCTTCATAAGATAAGCCCTCCAGTCCAGGCAGCATCCTGGTAAACCTCCTCTGGACCCTCTCCAAAGCATCCACATCTTCCTTATAATAGGGTGACCAGAACTGTACGCAGTATTCCAAGTGTGGTCTAACCAAAGTTTTATAGAGCTGCAACAACATCTCACGACTCTTAACTCAATGCCCCTGTTAATGAAAGCCAAAACACCATATGCTTTCTTAACAACCCTGTCCACTTGGGTGGCCATTTTAAGGGATCTATGTACCTGCACCCCAAGATCCCTCTGTTCCTCCACACTGCCAAGAATCCTATCCTTAATCCTGTACTCAGCTTTCAAATTCGACCTTCCAAAATGTATCATCTTGCATTTATCCAGGTTGAACTCCATCTGCCGCCTCTCAGCCCATCTCTGCATCCTGTCAATGTCCCGCTGCAGCCTACAACAGCCCTCTATACTGTCAATGACACCTCCAATCTTTGTGTCGTCTGCAAACTTGCTGACCCATCCTTCAATCCCCTCATCCAAGTCATTAATAAAAATTACAAACAATAGAGGCCCAAGGACAGAGCCCTGTGGAACACCACTCACCACAGACTTCCAGGCAGAATATTTTCCTTCTACTACCACTCGCTGTCTTCTGTTGACCAGCCAATTCTGTATCCAGACAGCTATGTTCCCCTGAATCCCATTCCTCTTGACCTTCTGAATGAGCCTACCATGGGGAACTTTATCAAATGTCTTGCTGAAGTCCATATACACCACATCCACAGCTCTACCCTCATCAACCTTTCTAGTCACATTCTCAAAGAACTCAATAAGGTTTGCCCCTCACAAAGCCGTGTTGACTGCATTTAATCAAGCCATGATCTTCCAGATGGTCATAAATCCTATCCCTCAGAATCCTTTCTAACACCTTGCAGACAACAGACGTGAGACTGACTGGTCTGTAATTGCCGCGGATTTCCCTATTTCCTTTCTTGAAGAGAGGAATTACATTTGCCTCTCTCCAGTCCTCAGGTACGACTCCAGTGGAGAGCGAGGATGAAAAGATCTTTGCAAGTGGCGAAGCAATTGCATTTCTCGTTTCCCAAAGCAGCCGAGGACAAATCTGGTCCAGGCCTGGCGACTTGTCAATCTTAATGTTTGATAAAATTTTCAGCATATCAGCTTCCTCTATCTCTATCCATTTCAGCATGCACACCTGCTCTTCAAAGGTTTCATTCACTACAAAGTTCGTTTCTTTCGTAAAGACAGAAGCAAAAAACTCATTTAGGGCTTCCCCTACCTCCTCAGACTCCACACACAAATTCCCTATGCTATCCCTGATCGGGCCTACTCTTTCTTTGACCATTCTCTTCTTCCTCACATAAATGTAAAATGCCTTTGTGTTCTCCCTAATCTGTTCTGCCAAGCCTTTCTCGTGCCCCCTCCTGGCTCTCCTCAGACCATTTTTAAGCTCCTTCCTCGTCTGCCTGTAATCCTGTAGAGCTGAGCTTGACCCTAACTTCCTCCACCTTACATAAGCTCCACCGATCTCGTCATCCAAGGTTCCTTTATCTTACCACTTCTTGCCTGTCTCAGAGGGACATATTTATTCATCACTTGCAACAACTGTTCCTTAAACAGTCTCCACATGTCTATAGTGCCTTTACCATGGAACAATTGCTCCCAATCCACGCTTCCTAACTCATGTCTAACCGCATCATAGTTTCCTCTTCCCCAATTGAATATCCTCCCATTTTGCCTAATTCCCTCCTTCTCCATAGCTATCTAATAATGTTGAAGGTGTTCAATGGGTTCAATATAGAGAAATTATTTGATCTTTCAGGAGCTGGGAAATTCAAGAACAATGAGATATAACCTTGAAAAAAACAGCTAGGTAATCAATGATGATGTCAGAGATCACAATCCAAAGAATAGTCAGAACCTGGGTCCTCTTCTCCAGTAAAAATGATCTTAAATCTTGTTTAGAAACTTCAACTTTTCCAAAGCTGGGCTGTATCAGGCCACGTTGCTTTCCCCTTAGAGTGGAAAGTAGAATATGGAAGTTGGACATGATTACTTTGCTAAAAGCAACAGGAGGTTATTTTGCAACTTGTAGGTCAAATGAGATTATGTGGTGTACACTTTAATGATACAATATCATGTTCCTTTCGGAGCAGTGAGGTGGATAATTAATGAGACAGACTGTCACCAGCAGTGTTTGAGTTAAGGAAAATCTGCCTCCAATGGCCTTTTGGATTTGCTTCTGAAGTTTCAGCTTTCAGAGATTTGTAGGGCAGTGAGCACAGAGACATCCAGATACCAAAAACAAAATAAACCTCTCTCTCCCTTCTCTCTGTGAGTGAAAAAAGCAAAATGAAACACTGGAGACTCAAGAGAAAGAATTTCAAGATAAGAAAAGATCTTGGTCCACTTAATCAGACACTAATTCAAAGACCAACAATCAATCAAGCAGTGAAAAACAACTGTACCAACCCTATTGCATAGTCTGGGTTTTGACCTGCAGAAGTTGGTTGGTGTGCTTTATTTTCCACTCATAATATTTGAGTCAAACTGTTTCTGTCTATCTTAGTTGTGGCTGAATGTGTGTGTGTGTTTGTGTGTGTGTGTGAGTGTGTGCATGAGTGTGTAAGTGTGTGTGTCTGTGTGTGCGTGTGTCTGTAGGAGTGTGTGTCTGTGTGTCTGTCTGTGAGTGTGCATCTGTCTGTGTGTGTATATGTGTGTCTGTATTTGTGTTCAGCCGCATTTTGCTAATGAGTAATCAATTTTTTTGCTACTTGTTAAAGAATACATTTGTTCATAATATATGGAAGTTTTTTGTCTTGTTAATGATGGAGCTAGTGTGAGCTAGTCCTGTCCTGAATCAGTCGAGCAAATTGATCACTTTGTTGCTTGATGTGAGTGGCTATACATTATGAAATAGAGATTTTCAATTAATGTTATGATGTGGAGGTGCCGGTGTTGGACTGGGCTGGACAAAGTTAAAAATCACACAACCCCAGGTTATGGTCCAACAGGTTTATTTGGAAGCACTAGCTTTCGGAGCGCTGCTCCTTTATCAGATGGTTGTGGAGTATAAGATTGTAAGACACAGAATTTATAGCAAAAGTTTACAGTGTGATGTAACTGAAATTATATATTGACAAAGAACCAGGATTGTTTGTTAAGTCTTTCATCTTTTAGAATGATTTGGAGATGCCGGTGTTGGACTGGGGTGTACAAAGTTAAAAATCACACAACACCAGGTTATAGTCCAACACGTTTAATTGGAAGCACTAGTTTTCGGGACGACGCTCCTTCATCAATTATGAGCCCTTCACAACCACCTGATGAAGGAGCGTCGCTCCGAAAACTAGTGCTTCCAATTAAACGTGTTGGACTATAACCTGGTGTTGTGTGATTTTTAATCTTTTAGAATGACCATGTTGGTTTCAGATCTTTCATATGTAAATTGCAGAACTTTTTTAAAGTTACATTCTCAAGTGAACTTTAACAGTTGGTGTCATGTCGGCCCAGATAATGCATTGAAGGTGTGAGGTACCCTGTGTGAGACTGTCTGTGCCCCAATGGTCAGACTAATTCTAATCTAAAAAACGGATTTACAGAATCTTACATGGATGCATGTAGTTTTTGATCAAAATAAAATGTAATTCTGCAAGTACAAATTCACCCACAAACTTATATGTGTATGTGAATGTGAGTGTGAAGGGGTATAAGTCTGTGATAGGGTGCATTGTGTGTGTAAGTGTGGGCGTGTGTATCTCAGTGTATGAGAGAGAGCTTGTGTATGAGAGAAGGTCTGTGTGAGTGCATGGATCTGTACGAGAGTTTGTGTATGTCGGTAGGAGTGCGTGTGTGTGTAGGAGTGTGTGTCTGTCTGTGAGTGTGCATGTGTCTGTCTGTCTGTGAGTGTGCATCTGTGTGTGAGTGTGTCTGCACCTGTGTCTGTGTGTGTGTGTGTGTGTCTGTGAGTGTGCACCTGTATGTGTCTGTCTGTTTGTCTGTGAGTGTGCACCTGTGTGTGTGTGCACGTGTCTATGTATGTGTGTGTATAATTCAGTGGGATCACCTGTCGTGTGACATGAACCCAAGGTCCCGGCTGAGGCCATCCCCATGGGGACCGAACTTGGCTATCAGCCTCTGCTCAGCCACTCTGCGTTGTTGCCTGTCCCGAAGTCTGCCTTGGAGGATGGTCACCCAAAGGTCTGAGGTCGAATGCCCTGGACCGAATCGCATGAGTACCTGGTACATACATGATGGGTGGTGTCCCCACGTGAAATGGTGGTATCCGTGTTGACACTCTGAAACATCTTGCAGTGTCTACCGTGACAGGGTTGTATGGAGTTGTCCTGAGAGCTGGGCAGTTTGCTACGAACAATGATCTGGTTGAGGTTTGGTGGTTGTTTAAAGGCAAGTAGTGGAGGTGTGGGGAATGTCTTGGTGAGGTGCTCATCCTCATTGGTAATGTGTTGCAGGTCACGAAGAACATGGCGTAGTTTTTCAGCTCCTGGGAAATACTGAACAACGAAGGGTACCCTGTCAGTTGCAGCACGTGTCTGTCTCCTGAAGGCGGTCATTATGTCAGTTGATGAGTTGAGCATCGTACCCTGTTCTTATGAGGGCATCCCTGAGTACTTCCAAGTGCCCATTATGTTCTTCCCCATCTGAGCAGATCCGGTGTATGCGCAGGGCTTGTCCATAGGGGATGGCTGGTTTAACATGTTTTGGGTGGAAGATGGAGAAGCGTAGCATTGTGAGGTTGTCCATGGGTTTGCGGTAGAGTGTGGCGCTGAGGTGTCCATCCTTGATGGAGATGCATGTGTCCAAGAATGAGACAGATAGTCGAGAGTAGTCCATGGTGAGTTTGATGGTGGGATGAAACTTGTTGATGTCACTGTGTAGTTTTATCAGTGACTCCTCGCCATGGGTCCAGAGGAAGAAAATATCATCAATGTACCTGGTGTACAATGTTGGTTGGAGGTCCTGCGTATAGAAGAAGTCTTGTTTGAACCTGTGCATGAAGATGTTGGCATATTGGGGTGCAAATTTGGTTCCCATGGCTGTTCCGTGTGTCTGGATGAAGAACTGGTTGTCAAAGGTGAAGACATCGTGATCAAGGATAAAGTGGATGAATTATAGAATGGTGTTTGGAGACTGGCAGTTGTTGGTGTTGAGTACTGAGGCTGTTGCCGCAATGCCATCATTGTGGGGGATACTGGTGTAGACTGCAGAAGCATCCATTGTGACAAGGAATGTTCCCCGTTTGACTGGTCCGTGGGTGCTGAGTTTCTGTAAGAAATCCGTAGTGTCGCGACAGAAGCCAAGGATCTCCTGTACAATGGGTTTCTAGATGCCTTCGACAGAGTCAGAGAGATTCTCACACAGGGTCCCATTGCCCGACACAATGTGATGTCCTGGTGTGTTGGCTTTGTGTACCTTTGGAAGGCAGTAGAAGTCGCCTACACGAGATGTACGTGGGATGAGGGCGCGTAGGGAACTCTGAAGGACTGGATCCAAAGTTCTGATCAGTGTGTTTAATTCACGGGTGTGTTCTTTGGTCGGATCAGCTGGTAGTTGCCTGTAGTGTTCCTGGTTGTTCAGTTGTCGGTACACTTCCTTGTTCTATTCTGAATGACAATGGCTCCTCCTTTATCTGCTGGTTTGATGACAATGTTGTGATTGGTTTTGAGAGACTGGATGGCATTGCGTTGTGAACAGGTGTTGTTTTGCTCTACCTTGTGGGTACGGCTGATGAATCTGGCATTTATATATTTCCTGACGGTTAGAGCATACATATCAAGACCAGGGCAGTGGCCCTCCGGTGGGGTCCAAGTTCACTCCTTCTTTTGTCGCTCCCGTACGGATTCGTGGTGACTGTTCCGGTTCGTTGGTGGCCTCACTGGGATCACTGCTGGCATCTTGAAAGAATTCCCGGAGTTTCATTCATCTGATGAATTCCTCTGTCTTCTACAAGACTATGGGGTCCTTTTGGTGGTGGGGCAGAAATTGAGACCCCTGCTAAGAGCTTCAATCTCTTCCTGTTGAAGGGTATGATCCAATAAGTTGACAATTGACTTCCCTGTGGTGATAACGTTTTCCACTGTGGTGCCAGGGTGGGCTTGGCTACTGCTGGTGGTGATGCCAAGTGTCTCCAGGTTCTTGTTCTTGGTGTGCATATATGTGGTGTAGTTTTGCCGCCTTGTCTGTTTGGCAATGTCCTATAACCGTACTGATGTATCCTGAGTGCAGGATGAGAGTGTGGACTCCATCTTAGTTTCAAGATTGTGGTGCCTGCTGTAGAGTTGGTGCATGAGATAATTGAGGAGTTTGCGAGAGGTGTGGTGGCAAAGTCTCTCCGCATAGTCTGTGTTGTAGGTCGACTTGAGTGGGCTCATGATCCCTAACCCTTTTGTGATCTTTCCTGCTTTCCTATATTTCTGTAGAAACTTGGTGTCAATATGTGCTATCTTCTTGGAGATCCTCTCCACTTTGAGCCAGCAGTTATTGGTGTCAATGGTAGTCATGATTTGGAGGTGCTGGTGTTGGACTGGGCTGGACCAGGTTACAGTGCAACAGGTTTATTTGGAAGCACTAGCTTTCGGTACACATGGGGATGACTTCAACGTGGGACCTTGGGTTCATGTCACACACACACACACACACACACACACACACACACACACACACACACACTCACACACACACACACACACTCAGGCCCATACACTCAACCAGTCCCTCTCTCATACAAAAGCTCTCTCTCATGCGCTCACATACACGCTCCCACATTCCCACACACACATGCACCCTCTCATGGACTTATACTCCTTTACACTCACACACATACACACAGGCTCTCACAGACACTCAAAACCACACATCCCCCCCACCCCAAAACACACACACACACACACACACATATATAAGTTTGTGGGGTGAATTTATACTGGCAGAATTGAATTTTATTTTGCTCAAAAACTGCATGAATCTATGTAAGTTTCTGTATCTCTGTTTTTAAATTAGAATCAGTCTGACCATTGTGGCACAGACAGCCTCACACAGAGCAGCCCACACCTTCAATACATCATCTGGGTCGACATGACACCAACTGTTAAAGTTTACTTGAGAATTTCACTTTTAAAAAGTTCTGTGATTTACATATGAAAGAACTGAAAACAAAATATTCATTCTAAAAGATGAGAGACTTAACAAACAATCCTGATCTTTTTCAATATATAATTCTGTGCCTTACAATCTTATTCTCTACAACCATCTGATGAAGGAGCAGCATTCTGAAAACTAGTGATTCTGATTAAACCTGTTGGACTATAACCTTGTGTTGTGTGATTTTTAACCTCAATTAATGTTGCACTCTTCCCAATTGAGTTGTGACAACATGGGGCGTTCAACCTTCTGATATTGACCTGCTCTCTGCAGAAAGGGAAGGTCGATCCCCAGGGTCTGGCTGTGAGCAAGAGCCAGTGGAAATTTCCTGGGAGCATTTCAAGGCAGGTGTGAACAACTGACTGGCAGCCTGAAAGAAACATCCAATTCATCTATAAGACATTCATAGAACACAGAAAATAGAACATTACAGCATAGTACTGGCCCTTTAGTGCTTGATGTTGCGCCGAGCTGTGGAACCAATCTGAAGCCCATCTAAGCTACATTATTCCATTCTCGTCCATATGCCTATCCAATGACCATTTAAATGCCCTTAACGTTGGTGAGTCTACTACTGTTGCAGGCAGTGCATTCCACACCCCTACTACTCTCTGATTAAAGAAACTACCTCTGACATCTGTCCTATATCTATCACCCCTCAATTTAAAGCTATGCCCCCTCATGCTCGCCATCGCCATCCGATGAAAAAGGCTCTCACTGACCACCCTATCTAACCCTCTGATTATCTTATATGTCTCTATTACATCACCTCTCAACCTTCTTCTATCTAATGAAAACAGCCTCAAGTCCCTCAGCCTTTCCTCATAAGACCTTCCCTCCATACCAGGCAACATCCTAGTAGATCTCCTCTGCACCCTTTCCATAGCTTCCACATCCTTCCTATAATGCGGTGACCAGAACTGTACGCAATACTCCAAGTGCAGCTGCACCAGAGTTTGTACAGCTACAGTATGACCTCGTGTTTTAGAAACTCAATCCTTCTTCCTATAAAGGCTAATACACCATATGCCTTCTTAACAACCCTATCAACCTGGGTGGCAACTTTCAAGGATCTATGTACCTGGAATTTGACATCTCTCTGCTCATCTACACTACCAAGAACCTTATCATTAACCCAGTACACTGCACTCCTGTTACCCCTTCCAAAGTGAATCACCTCACACTGTTCCTCACTAAACTCCATTTGCCACCTCTCAGCCCAGCTCTGCAGCTTATCTATGTCCCTCTGTATCCTGCAACACCCTTCAGCATTATCCACAACTCTATGACCTTAGTGTCATCCGCAAATTTACTTACCCATCCTTCTACGCCCTAGGTCATTCATAAAAATGATAAAGTGGATACAAAATGGATCCTTGCGGTACCCCATTGAGCTCCAGGATGAATATTTCCCATCAGCCACCAACCTCTGTTGTCTTTCAGCTAGCCAATGTCTGATCCAAACCGCTAAATCACCCTCAAAACCATCTCTGTATTTTCTGCTATAGCCTACTGTGGGGAACCTTATCAAACACTTCACTGAAATCCCTGCACACCACATGAACCACTTTACCCTCATCCACCTGTTTGGTCACCTTCTTAAAGAACTCAATAAGGTTTGTGAGGCACGACCTACCCTTCACAAAACCGTATTGACTATCCCGAATCAACTTATTCCTCTCTAGATGATTATAAATCCTATCTCTTATGACCTTTTCCAACACTTTATCCACAATCAAAGTAAGGCTCACTGGTCCATAATTTCCAGGATTGTCTCTATCCTCCAGTCTTCTGCTACTATTCCTGTAAACAATGACAACATAAAGATCAAATCAAAGCTTTGCAATCTTCTCCCTGGCTTCCCAGAGAATCCTACAATAAATCCCATCCGGCCCAGGGGGCTTATCTATTTTCACACTTTTCAGAATTGCTAACTCCTCCTCCTTATGCACCTCAATCCCATCTAGTCTCGTAGTCTATATTTCAGTACGGAGGAGATGTAGGTTTGCTCACTAAGCTGGAAGGTTTGTTTTCAGACGTTTTGTCACCATACTAGGTAACATCGTCAGTGAGCCTCCAAATGAAGCACTGGTGGTGTAGTCTGCTTCCTATTTATATGTTTGGGTTTCCTTGAGTTGGTGATGTCATTTCCGGTGGTGACCTCATTTCCTATGGTGATGTCATTTCCTTTTCTTTTTCTCAGGGGGAGGTAAATGGGATCCAAATCAATGTGTTTGTTGATAGATTATCCAAATATCAATTATCCAAATATTGGATTATCCAAAGAAGATCTCAAGGTCCTGACAGAAACATTACATCAAAGACGTATTTCCAACACTGATCACGATTTTTGTTTACAATGATCAAATACGAACTCGGCTTACTGAAATGCTACCAAGGACAGTCCTGGACATCGGTGGGAGTCCAGGCACCGTCTCCAAATGACTAACCTCCTGCCCTCTCTCTCTTCCCACACTTTCCCTGGAGTTCTACACAGGCGTGTACCCTAAACCCCTCTTCCCCAGATAATCTCTCCAACATTGTCCTGTACAGGACAAAAGTGGAACCTGTCAAAACGCAGCAAAAGGTTATGTGTGTGTGTGTGTGTGTGTGTGTTTGTGAGTGTGCGTGTGTGTGTATGTGTGAGTGTGTGTGTCTGTGAGTCTGTGGATGTGTGTATGTCTGTGAATGTGTTTGCGTGTTGGTGTATCTGTGGATGTGTGTGTGTGTGTCTGTGAATGTGTTTGCATATTGGTGTGTCTGCGGATGTGTGTCCGTGTGCGTGTGTCTGTGTGTGTGTGTGCGCGCTATTTTGAGACTCACCCCCAAAGACAGCAGCAGACTTACTGTTGGTGTCCAGTCCAGCTGCCCCGGCGGTGGCTCACAGGGATGGGGTGCAGGTGGGGAGAGGGGGCTCACGCGTGGTGTGCTGTTCCTAGTCTCCTGAATGGGGAACCATCTTAGCAAGTGCTCACTGTGTCAATCCCATTGAACTGATGAGGGGGTGTGGTGGTGGTGATGGGGGGGGCTTCACCAATGCTGCAGGTCCCTTACCCACAAGTGTGTGTCTGCTCAGAAACAAACCCTGAGACAGAGAGAGGTAGCAAGGCAGGCAGAGCGAGAAGAAAGGAAACTTCAGAAAATTCCGAGCCCCAGAGGAGAGGCATTGAATCAATTAACCAAATAATCAATTATGCAAACAAATACTGCCTGCCCATCACGTTTGGATAATCAAGATTTCTCTGTATTCTCCTCAACATCATTGTCCTTTTCTAGTGTGAATACTGCCAAAAAGTATTCATTAAGCATTTCCACTACGTCGTCAGATTCCACACATAACTTCCCACTACTATCCTTGATTGGCCCTAAACTTTCTTTAGTCATTCTTTTATTCCTGATAAACCTATAGAAATCTTTAGGGTTTTCCTTGATCCTATCCACCAACAATTTCTCCTGTCCCCGCCTGGCTCTTCTTAGCTCTCTCTTTAGGTCTTTCCTGGCTAACTTGCAACTCTCAAGCACCCTACCTGAGCCATCAAGTCTCATCCTAACATAAGCCTTCTTCTTCCTCTTGAAAAGAGATTCAACTTCCTCAGTAAACCACGGCTCCCGTGCTCGACAACTTCCTCCTTGCCTGACCGGTACGTACTTATCGATACTTCTATAAAGAAACATCCTGAATTATTTAATACAGAAAAGGAGATTTTTTTTTGTAACAGAAGATAATGAGCCTTTGGAACTCTCTTCTTCAAAGGGCAGTGGAAGAGGAGTCTTTGAATATTCTTAAAACAATGACAGATAGATGTAAGTTTGCTCACTGAACTGGAAGATTTGTTTTCAGACATTTTGTCACCATACTAGATAACGTCTTCAGTGAGCCTCCGAATGAAGCACTGGTGGTGTAGTCCACCAGTAGTTTCTATTTATATATTTGGGTTTCCTTGGGTTGGTGATGTCAATTCCGGCGCTGACCTCATTTCCTATAGTGATGTCATTTCTTTTTCTTTTTCTCAGGGGGAGGTAAATGGGATCCAAGTCAATGTGTTTGTCGATAGAGTTCCAGTTGGAATGCCATGCTTCTAGGAATTCTTGTATGTGTCTCTGTTTGGCTTGTCCTACGATGGATATGTTGTCCCAGTCGAAGTGGTGCCCTTCCTCATCTGTATGTAAGGATACTAGTCAGAGAGGGTCATGTCTTTTTGTGGCTAGTTGATGTTCATGTATCCTGGTGGCTAGTTTTCTAGGAAACTCATACATATAAATAGAAAGCGGACTACACCACCAGTGCTTCATTCAGAGGCTCACTGAAGATGTTACCTAGTATGGTGACGAAACATCTGAAAACAAACCTTCCAGCTCAGCAAGCAAACCTATATCCAGAAACTCAACCTGAGCTACAAATCTTCTCAAAACTTGCTAAGAGGTAGATAGATTCTTATTCAGCAAAAGGGGGTTGTAAATGCCTACACGGGTAAGGGCAAATGTAGGGTAATCTGAACAATCTCGAATTAGCAAATGACAGACCAGGCTTGAGGGAGTTTACTCCTAATTTGTATGTTCTGTTGGCTTTCTGATTGGCTGTGATAAATGGGGCTTGACAATGATGGAGAGTTGATGACAGGAGTGTGTGGGCACCAACTCTTGATGGAACTTTCCAGAAAACCTTCATTGGAAACTCCAGTGAAGGCAGATGTTTTCTGAGTGACCTTGGTGTGTGAGGAACAGATGTGAAAATGGTCGCTGGCTTTTGAGTTTCCCACCCAGACTGGGTGCTCCTGGTGTGACAGATGGTGGTTTTGCAGGAATAACAAATCCAGGTTACTTCAGGACATCTGCTGAAAAGTGGGAGTTTGACTGGCAGTGCTAAAAGATTCGAGAGAAAGCACATGCCTGTCCTGTTCGACAATGATTGGTTCCCGATGTGGGAGAGATTCTGAAAGGCAGCACAGGGATTGAACCAATGGTGGACAAATTTCGAAAACAAATCCCTTCTGTTCGAAACTTGTGAGACCATCTGGTTACTGACCTTTTCATAGTGTCAGCATCTTGCCCAATGCTTAAAACATCTTGGCTTGTCTCCCTTAATATGTAAGTGCTGCAGTTTTATTGAATTCCCTCAGGATCCTGTCAGGAATTATCTCACCATCCGAAGAAGAGGTAGCGTAGTCTTGTGTTCAGGATAGCAAGTTGATGAGTTGAGACTCATTTGTGATCTGTTCACAAAAAGGGATTTCAGACTTCACTTTCAATTTCACAAAACACTTTTACTGATAAGCAACAGTACATTTCACCCAAATAAGGCCATTCAATAGTTATATCGTTCACAAGGAAACTCATTTCTCAGCTTGTATTGAGGCTTGAGACTTCTCTGATGAATAGATTAGGTAAAAACGTTTCAATATCTAAAGTCTATCAAACTAGTGTCGAATTGGCTGCAGATCTTTCTCATGATTTCAGGAAACAACAAAGACTTCTTCTGAGCTGATTGCTTCATGCAGAGAGACTCGGATCAAAGGTGCCTCTGTCTTCTTTGGAAATATGGATTTCCCAACCAGCCCTAATCTACCTGAATTGTCTTGGCTCTGGAGGAGACTGAACAAATCATTTCCTTTGTCAGCTTTGGGTGTTCTTTGACTACATCACTGCTGAAAAGATTATTCACTGATACTCAAATCATAGAATGTCAAGCTGGCAGGATTTCTATATTGCGAAAAGGAGACATGAAGTCAACATTTGTCACCTTACACTCAGTGGCAGTGGGTTGTAAAAAAGTGACTTGAGAAAAGGACACCAGTTTTTTAGGGACTGGTTGGGTGGTCCGTCACTAACCTACAGCAAGAACAATTAACTGTCAAACTTAATCTTCAGTTCAGGTGGGCATATTCTGATTGGCTAGAGTGTTGCCATGGATATTCAGCAGCAATTGGCTGTCTCCATTACACCTTTATGAGGTGCAATGTCTGTGTACATTCTATTGGTCTATAGAACAGAGGTATATACACAGCTTCTAGCACACACAATGCATCACATTACAGCATCGACTGAGGTTCTTACATCAGTTTCCAACGTAGTGCAGTGCAATGCTATTGTATTAGCATAACTAGAGTTTACTAAAACAGGGAGTTTCATGAAAAAGGGAGCAGCTGATCAGTCCCTCCCCTTCTCCCATTGGTGAGTACTTCTGCTCTTGAATATCCAAGTAAGGTCTTAGGGAATTTGGGGAAAGCAGAGTCAGCAAGGGAGGCTCCTGAGATTGAGCAGGAAATCAAAAATTAAGGTGGAGGCTTGAGGCCTACACACTGCTACCTGAGAGCCCAGACAAAGAGCGTGAGGGAGAGCAAGGGAGGGAGGGCGAGTGAGGAAGAACGAGAGTGAGGGAGAGCAAAGGAGGGAGAGCAATGGAAGGTGGGGGAGAACGAGGGAGTGAGAGAGATTGAGAGAGAGAGTGTGAGAGAATAAGAGGAATGTGAGGGAAAATGAGGGAGACTGAGGGAGTGAGAGGACCCAATGTGCAAGCAGACTCAGGGATCAGGTACCGTGAATGAAACAGTGTGGCAGCACAGCAGAAGCTGTTAGTTCATTGGCTAGTAACTGATAACCTATTCCAAGCTGCTTTCAGATTAAGGGTATTTGGAGAAATATTTTATAGATTAAAAATTGAACATGAGTAGGAAATTTAAAAATACAAATTACAAACTAATTAAATCATTTGAAGAAGTAATGCTGGTGATGCATTGGGACTGCAGGATGTGGGAGCTACTGGACCCCAGTGTGATTCACAGTGAGCACATCTGCAGAAAGTGTTGTTTGAAGAACTTGAGCCTAGAGTTGCTGAGCTGGAGTCTGAGCTTTAAACACTGTGACACATCAGGGAGGGGGAGAGTTACCTGGACACTGTGTGTCTGAAGGTAGTCACATCCGAGAGATTAACTACCTCAAATTGATTGGGGTCAGGCACAAGAATATGTAACTATGAGCAAGGCAGTCCGAGGGATCCTGACTTCAACGCTGGAGGAGCCTCAGCCCTGGACCTTGTCCAATAGGGATGAGGTACTTGCTTCCTTTGTGTGTGAGGTAAAGGCTGTTAGGGAGGATGGTCAAACTGACCACTGCACTGTGGGACAGGAGGTCATTCAGGCAGGGGGCACACAAAGAAAAGTGATAGTAGTAGGAGACTCTATAATTAGGGGTCAAATAGCATCCTTTGTGAGCAGGAATGAGAGTACCACATGGTGTGCTGCTTACCTGGTGCAAGGTAAGGGACATCTCAAACCATCTTAAAAGGATGTTGGAGTAGGGGGGGTGGGGGGGGTGGGGGGAGGGTAGGGGGAGGGTCTTAGTGTTGGGGTCCATATTGGGACTAGCAATGTAGACAGAGTAGGCAAGAGGTCCATTGCTCTCAATGTGTTATCCTCTACATCGGGGAGACAGAATGCCAACTTGTGGAACATTTCAGAGAACATTTCTGGGATGCACCAAACAATCCCACCACCTGTGACCGAACACTTCAGCTCCCCCTCTCACTCTGGCATGGACATGCAGGTCCTGGGCCTCCTCCACCACCATCCGACACCTGGTGGAAGAACTCCTCATCTTCCGCCTTGGGACCCTCCAACCACACAGGATCAATGTGGATTTCACCAGTTTATCATCTCCCCTCCCCCCGCCATATCCCAGATCCAACCTTCCAACTCACCACTGCCTTCTTGACATTCCACGCCCTTACCACTCTGAGTAAAGAACCTGCCTCTGACATCTGTCTTAAATCTATCACCCCTCAATTTGTAGTTATGCCCCCCTCGTACAAGCTGATGTCATCATCCTAGGAAAAAGACTTTCACTGTCTACCCTATCTAATCCTCTGATCATCTTGTATGTCTCTATTAAATCCCCCCTTAGCCTTCTTCTTTCCAATGAGAACAGACCCAAGTCTCTCAGCCTTTCCTCATAAGACCTTCCCTCCAGACCAGGCAACATCCTGGTAAATCTCCTCTGCACCTTTTCCAATGTTTCCACATCCTTCCCAAAATATGGCGACCAGAACTGTAGACAATATTCCAAGTGTGGCCGCACTAGCATTTTGTATATTGCATGATATTGCAGCTCTGGAACTCAATCGCTCTACCAATAAAACCTAACACACTGTATGCCTTCTTAACAGCACTATCCACCTGGGTGGCAACTTTCAGGGATCTATGTACATGGATTCCAAGATCCCTCTGCACATCCACACTACCAAGAATCTTTCCATTGTCCCAGTACTCTGCCTTCCTGTTATTCTTCCCAAAGTGAATCACCTCACATTTAGCTGCATTGAACTGCATTTGCCACCTCTCAGCCCAATTCTATAGTTTATCCAAGTCCCCCTGCAACCTGTAACATTCTTCCAAACTGTCCATTACTCCACCAACTTTAGTGTTGTCTGCAAACTTACTAACCCATCCACCTATGCTGGGTCTAAGTCATTCATAAAAATGACAAACAGCAGTGGTCCCAAAACAGATCCTTGTGGCACACCACTAGTAACCGGACTCCAGACTGAATATTTTCCATAAACCACCACTTGCTGCCTTCTTACAGAAAGCCAGTTTCTAATCCAAACTGCTAAATCACCCTCAATCCCATGCCTGTGCATTTTCTCCAACAGCCTACCATGTGGAGATTTTACTGAAGTCCATGTATACCACGTCAACTGCCCTACCCTCATCTACATGCTTGGTCACCTTCTCAAAAAACTCAATGAGGTTTGTGAGACACCACCTGCCCTTGACGAAACCATGTTGACGATCTGAAATCAAATTGTTGTTTGCTAGATGATTATAAATCTTATCTCTTATAATCCTTTCCAAAACCTTTCCTAGAACAGAAGTAAGGCTCACTGGTCTGTAATTACCTGGGTCATCTCTACTGCCCTTCTTGAACAAGGACACAACATTTGCAATCCTCCAATCCTCTGATACTAAACCTGTAGACACTGATGACTCAAATATCAAAGCCAAAGGCTCTGCTATCTCCTCCCTAGCTACCCAGAGAATCCTCGGGTAAATTCCATCCGGCCCAGGGGACTTGTCTAGTTTCACTCCTTCTAGAACTGATAAGACCTGTTCGTAGCAGGGTTCCATTTTGTGGGACAGGAAGCAAGTGGACCATTGGGACAATCTCCACCTGAACTGATCTGGGACCAGGACCCTAATGGAAAGGCTCTATTGGGTTCTCACAAGGACTTTAAACTCATCAAAAGAAGGAGGGCTCAGCAGAGATGATTAAAGCTTTCAGAACAAGTAACAGTACAGAGAGTATGGAAAAGGTCAGAAACCTAACTTCAGGCCCAGCAGATAAGGGAACAACTATGAGAAGGGGGTCAGTCACAGAGAACTGAGGGTGTTATATGTACATTCATGCAGGATATGAAACAAGGTCAATGAGCTTGAAGTGTTGTTTGAAATTAGCGGGTACAATGTTGTGGACATCACAGAGATGTGGCTGCAACGGGATCAGAGCTGGGAATAAATATCCAAGGTTTCACATCCTCTTTGAAGGGACAGGCAGATGGGCAGGGAAAAAGACCCGGATGGGAGGTATGCACAGGCCTCCCAGCAGTACTCAGGATGTGGGGAAGAAAGTAAATCAGGACTTAGGAACAACATGCAAGAAAGGCACTACTATAATAATCATAGGGGCTTCAACATGCAGGAGGAATGGGAAAATCAGGTTGGTAGTGGATCCCAAAACACGGAATTCATGAACGTTTACAAGATGGCTTTTTTACAGCAGCTTGTGGAACAGCCCACTAGGGAACAGGCAATTCTAGGTTTGGTGGTGTGTAATGAGGCAGCACATGATAAGGGAGCTGAAGGTCCAGGAACCTCCCTGGGGGACAGTGACCATAATGTGAGAGAATTCACTCTGCAATCTGAGGGGGAGAAGCTGGAATCAAATATAATGATATTCCAACTGAGTAAGTCAAGGGAACTACAAAGACATGAGGAAGGAGCTGGCCAGAGTTAATTGGAAAGGGACAAAGACAGAAATTGTTGGAAAAGCTCAGCAGGTCTGGCAGCATCTGTGGAGAGAAATCAGGGTTAACATTTCAAGTCCAGTGGCCTTTCCTCAGAACTGATGATACCTGGGAAAATGTTGGCTTATATGCAGGAGATATGGTAGGGGTAGGGTAAAGAGTAAACAATAAGTAAGGATAGAGCACCAAAGAGAGTGGATAAAGATCAGGCTGGGAGGGGTGAACAGCTGTTAATGGAGACTGTTAGTGGCTGACAATGGCTGGTGTGTACTGTCAGACTGTGTGATAGCAAGGCCTGGTGTGTGAGTTGGGGTAAGGACATGGAGAGCTCACACCCTAAAATTATTGAACTCGATATCGAGTCCGGGAGGTCTGCAGCAAACGGAAAGCGATGCGCTGAGCTTGGTTGAGACAGAGATGTTGGCCAGAGAACACAGTGAGGTGTTCTGCCCTCAAAGAAAGACCCTGAGCTTCCAGTTGCCTACCACTTTAATACCCCACCCTGTTACAGACTTGAAAGAATCAGAAATAAAAGTTAGAGTAAGAATAAAGAAGATTTCCCCCCCCCACCCCCCACCCCCGGGTAAGTTTAAGTTAAAAGCTTGATAAAAATAGAGAGTAATAAGAAAAATAAACCAAATGGGTGGGCCAGAGGGGTTCCAGCTGGAGAGTCTTACTCTGCCATGGCAATAACATGAGGCAGGTAACTTCACCGACTCTCACAGTTTTGGGAGCCCCCCCCCTCCCCCCTCTTTCCAGAGTAATCTGAGATGGACGGGCAGAACTCCAGGCCAAATCTGGTGGATGTGGCCCTTTCATGAGTTTTTCTGATATAGATTTGGATGTGAACATAAGAGGGATAGTTAGTAGGTTTGCAGATGACAACAGAATTGGAGGTGTAGTAGACAGCAAAGAGGGTTACCTCAGATTACAACGGAATCATGATCAGATGGACCAATGGGCTGAGGAGTGGCAGATGGAGTTTAATTCAGATAAGTGCGAGGTGCTGCATTTTGCAAAGGCAAATCAGGGCAGGACTTGTACACTTAATGGGAAGGGCCTGGGGAGTGTTGCTGAACAAAGAGACCTTGGAGTGCAGGTTCATAGCTCCTTGAAAGTGGAGTCGCAGGTAGATAGGATAGTGAAGAAGGGGTCTGGTATGCTTTCCTTTATTGGTCAGAGTATTGAGTACAGGAGTTGGGAGGTCATGTTGTGACTGTATATCGGTTAGGCCACTTTCGGAGTATGGAGGAACCTCAATTATCCAAAGGACACCGAAAGGGAATATTTTGTTCAGTTAATTGAATCCGGGATAATCGAACGCTGGATAATATAGTTTAGCCAAGCATCGGGACCTAGCGATCTTGCTGAATAATCCAATATTCGGATAATTGAATGCCAGATAATTGAGGTTCCTCTGTACTGCGTGCACTTCTGGTCTCCTTCCTATCGGAAGGATATTGTGAAACTCAAAGGGTTCAGAAAAGATTTACAAGGATGTTGCCAGGGTTGGAAGGTTTGAGCTACAGGGAGAGGCTGAATAGGCTGGGGCTGTTTTCCCTGGAGCATTGGAGGCTGAGGAGTGACTTTATAGAGGTTCATAAAATCATGAGGAGCATGGCTAGACAAAGTCCTTTCCTGGGTTGAGGGAGTCTAGAACTAGAGGGCATAGGTTTAGGGTGGGAGGGGAGACATTTAAAAGGGGCAACTTTTTCACGCAGAGGGTGGTATGTGTATAGAATGAGCTGCCAGAAGAAGTGATGGGGGCTGGTACAATTAAAACATTTAAAGGGCATCTGGAAGGGTATATGAATCGGAAGGGTTGAAAGGGATATGGGTCCAATGCTGGCAAATGAGACTAGATTAATTTAGGATATCTGGCCGGCGTGGTTGGGTTGGACCGAAGGATCTGTTTCCATCCTGTACATCTCTATGACTCAATGACAGTAAGTGTTGATTTGATCACAGTATCTGTTACCTCACAGGGTAGTTTGATATGCCCTAGCTCAGTGCTGAGCTTACATAGTGAGTAGATGCCTAAGGTCCTCTTCATGAGGTTGTTAATTCAATCTATCTTTTAGCATGTTAGACTGGAGGAATCCCCATATGTACTTTGATCAGTAACTCCAGGCTTTCAGTACTGGCAGATTTCCCAGTGAATTCATGAAGGAAAGGGTTTGAACTTGTTAATTGCTCCATTTTAATGAGAGTGAAGGATTATTGAGCTGTGTTTAAACTGTGGGTTGCTTTGTGGGGTTAGAGAGAAAGCAGACAGGTGGGATGGAGTGAAATGCTGACCCAGTGCTGAACGGCCTCCTGCTGTGCTGTACCAAACCTGTGATTCCTGCAGATCGACAGAGGTTTTGAAAGTTACCACAGCCACTTAGTTTCAGCTCAGTCTCATTTCAGAGAATAGTTGGTGAAATTTAGATTTAGATTAGATTCGATTACTTACAGTGTGGAAACAGGCCCTTCGGCCCAACAAGTCCACACTGACCCTCCGACCAGCAACACACCCAGACCCATTCCCCTACATTTACCCCTTCGCCTAACACTATGGGCAATTGAGCACGGCCACTTAACCTAACCTGCACATTTTTGGACTGTGGGAGGGAACCGGAGCACCCGGAGGAAACCCACGCAGACACGGGGAGAAGGTGCAAACTCCACACAGTCAGTCGCCTGAGGTGGGAATTGAACCCGGGTCTCTGGTGCTGTGAGGCAGCAGTGCTAACCACTGTGCCACCGTGTGAAATTTAGTCCAATCTCACAATCTGGACATGAATTTCTCATGAGTAGCTAGTGCTGGGTTTGTCAGAGTCGTTCTCATGAGTGGATCCGAATGAGTGAGCTCTCACGTTTACCAATCTGGCTGGCATTCCTGGGGGCAAAGGGAGTCTTTGACATGATACATGTGACAATCAATGCACTGAGTCATTATCCAGAGCCAATCCTCAACCCAATTATATGGATACACAAGCCAACCTTTCAGTGGCTGCAGAACAGATGAATTATTGAGATTTCATCAGTTCACATCCTATCTCTGACATACCTTCATAATGTTGATCCTTCAAATAGTGGAGAGTCTTCCAGTTTAAACAAATCACTGAATCAGGTTATTTGCACTTGGTAACCTTGCTTATTGGATGAGCAGCTATACTCAATTCAATGTTAGTTAATTTCCCATAAGTGCATAAGACATAGGAGCAGAAATTAGGCCATTCAAGGTGTCTTAAGTTTTTCAACCTTATTTTCTCACTTCCTCCCCATAATCTTGATACTCAAGAACCTATCTATCTCCATCTTAAATACACTCAATGACCTGGCCTCCACAGCCTTCTGTAGCAATAAATTCCATAGATTCCCATTCTCTGGCTGAAGAAGTTTCTCCTTATCTCCATTCTACAGGGTCTTCCCTTTACTCTAAGGCTGTGCCCTTGGGTCCTAGTCTCTCCTACCAATGGAAGCATCTTCCCAATGAGCACTCTGTCCTGGCCTTTCAGTATTCTGTATGTTTCCATTAGCTAACCCCTCACACTTCTAAACTCCATCGAGTCTAGACCCAGAGTCCTCAAATGTTCCTCATATGTCAAGCTGTTCATTCCTGGGATCATTCTCGTGAACCTGTTCTGGACCCGCTCCAGGGGCCAGTACATCCTTCCTTAGGTATTGGGCCTAAAATTGCTCACAATATAATCATGGAAGTATGAATGATTTTATTGTCATGTGTATTTTACAATGAAGAAATACAGTGAAAAGCTTCCACCATTGCCATGACCCAACGCCATTTTGAATAGTTTATGAATAATTTATAAGAAGATATAGCTTAAAGAGAGTCCATAGTCCTTCTGCCACTGCTTTGCAGCTGGCAATGCCAGGCCCACCCAACATTAAAGTTGCTGATCCTCACACCTACCTCACTGACGGAGCAATTGATGCCGCACCCATGCTGACCCCTCCGCCAATTGCTTCACCACCGTCCGTCAGAGTCCCGCTCTGATCTCACCAGCCGCAATGCTCCAGACCCCACGAAACCATCTTCGTAGCACCTTGGCTGAGCTCTACCCAGATAGTAAGTGGAAGCAAAATGTATAAAGTGAAAGTTAAAGAAGAAAGAAGGACAGAGCTGAAAATGTGTTGCTGGAAAAGCGCAGCAGGTCAGGCAGCATCCAAGGAGCAGGAGAATCGACGTTTCGGGCATAAGCCCTTCTTCAGGAATGCCCAAAACGTCGATTCTCCTGCTCCTTGGGTGCTGCCTGATCTGCTGCGCTTTTCCAGCAACACATTTTCAGCTCTGATCTCCAGCATCTGCAGTCCTCACTTTCTCCAAGAAAGAAGGACATAAAAGAAAAGTGGATGGAGTGGATGTGCCCCAGGTCCAGGGGCCCCAACACTACCCACTCTGCCGTCACTGACAAATTCCAGTTTCAAAGAATACTCAATGCTGGTGAACTCTCGAATCAGACAATCTAACACACTGGGTAACCAGGTGATCTCCTAGTTAGTGCCTTTGTCATCTTCTGACTTAGTTCTTCTCATGTCTTCCTGTCCAGCCTCACATCCTCCTTGAATTTTAGCTCCTCCCTAAATATGCTTCCTGAATCCAGTCAGAAATCCTGATTCCTGCGTCTAGAACCGCTGTGCTCATTGAACTACACCAACTCCCAGCTCCAAAAACTGCAAACTTCACATTCTCCACTTCCTGTCCAAATCTCTTTGGAGCTCTTCCTTTATCTCTGTAACCTTCACCAACCCTCCAACTGTCCTAAATCTCTGAATTCCTGAAAAGTTGACCTCTCTTTTATTCACTCATGGGATATGGGTGTCACTGGCTGGTCCCAGCCTTTACTGCCGGTCCCTGGTTGCCCCTTAAGAACAAAGAACAAAGAACCTTACAGCGTAGGAACAGGCCCTTCGGCCCTCCAAGCCTGCACCAATCCAGATCCTCTATCTAGACCTGTTGCCTATTTTCTAAGGATCTGTATCCCTCTGCTCCCTGCCCCTTCATGTATCTGTCCAAATAAATCTTAAATGACAGAATGCCTCGTCTTCCATCTCGGAACACTCAACCCCAGAGCATCAATGTGGACTTCACCAGATTCCTCATTTCTCCTCCCCCCACCTTACCCTAGTTCCACCCTGCCAGCCCAGCACTGTCCCCATGACCTGTCCCACCTGTCAATCTCCCTTCCCACCTATCCACTCCACCCTCCTCTCTGACCTATCACCTTCATCCCCACCCCCATTCACCTATTGCACTCTCAGCTACCTTCTCCTCCCATTTATCTCTCCACCCCAGAGGCTCCCTGCCTTATTCTTGATGAAGGGCTTTTGCCCAAAATGTTGATTTTCCTGCTCCTCGGATGCTCCCTGACCTGCTGTGCTTTTCCAGCACCACTCTGATCATGACTCTGATCTCCAGCATCTGCAGTCCTCACTTTCGCCCATTATAGCTTCCGCCCTGACCACCTGCACTAGCAATGCGTTCCAGGCATCAACAACCCTCTGTGCAAAGAACTGTTCCTATTTATCTCCCTTAAACTTTGCCCCTCTCACCTTGAACTCATAGCTCCTAGCAATTGAGTCCCTAACTCTGGGAAGAAGCTTCTTGCTATCCACCCTGTCTATACCTCTCATGATTTTGTAGACCTCAATCAGGTCCCCCCTTCTTTCTAATGAAAATAATCCTAATCTACACAACCTCTCTTCATAGCTAGTGCCCTCCATACTAAGCAGCATCCAGGTGAACCTCCTCTGCACCCTCTCCAAAGCATCCACATCCTTTTGGTAATGTGGTGACCAGAACTGTACACAGTATTCCAAATGTGGCTGAACCAAAATCTTATACACAACTGTAACATGACCTGACAACTCTTGTACTCGATACCCTGTTCGATGAAGGAAAGCATGCCGTATGCCTTCTTGACCACTCTATCGACCTGCGTTGCCACCTCCTCCGTATTGTGTGACAGTCTCCTTCACTATCTACAACTCCAGATGGGGGTGAGCTGCCTTCTTGAACCGCTGCAGTCCAATGTCCTTAGGAAGGGAATTCCAGGATTTTGACCCAGTGACACTGAAGGAATGGCGATCTATTTCCAAGTCAGGATGGTGAGGGGGATGTGCAGGTGGTGCTGATCCCATGTATCTGCTGCTCTTGTCCTTCCAGATGGTGGAGGTACTGGCATTCTGGATGATGATCTCTGAGGATCCTATGTGAGTTGCTGCAGCACATCTTGAAGATGGTGTCATCCCGTTGTTCCACCTTTGGTTGCTGTGTCTTCTGTCACAGGGCTCCTAAGCTTTCAAATTCCCTCTTTAAATCTCTCCCCCTCTCCGCTGCTGTCTTCATTACCAGGGGGCAGAAAACCAACCTTGCCATCCAAAGTTTTACCCTACCATCCCACAGCTCCTTCCTTGTTTCAGTGACAAATCCTGTTTGATAATCCATCCTGCGAACAGCTTTGGGGCTTTGACTGTTAATTTGTTATTGTTTTGGTTGTACGTTCTAGAAATTAATTCAGATTCAGATTCAAATCAATACTGAGCGAGGAGCAAATGAAGTCTGTCATCCCTCAGTGACCAGTGTCATACAAACGATGGTACAATTTGCAAAAGAAATGGAGCCCGACTGAATTGACATGGAAATCTTGTCACTGGGTTAATACAATTATAGCTAAGCTGAATAATCATAATTATTTTGCTTACTGCATAGTTTCCTCATTTCAAGAATAGATTTTGGTGTTCTATGGCATTAAGTGTGCAAAATTAAGGTTTGGAAATGTAAATTTTCCATCTGCGTATATAACATTAAACTGAAAGAAAGCTTAATTTTCATCAATCAATTTCTACCTCCATTAAATTTCCCTAGGCAGCAATTTTTAATATGAAAGAAGTGGCTGGTATATTGCAGAACAAATTTATTAATATGATGACAGTGTGCAATCACATTCAAATCTTTGGTAACAAATTGGTATTGTTCACGAATTTCTGTTTATGCACTGGAATCAATGGGATTCAAGGACACCATTCAGCCCCACATTTTGTTCCATCCTTGTATTTGATCATTAGTTGCTCCAGACATTTACCTGGATTCAATTATATGCGTTAGTGCAGTCACATACCAATTGCCAGTCTCTCACACTCACCATTCATCAGCAACATTAATGTGAGGGTCAAAGCTTTCAAAATCTCTCCCGCCTGGCTTTTTCTGTTCTTCAGTGAGAGTTAAGCTGCGGGGCTGCCTCCTTCCTGAGCAAGGTCCCTGATAGCAGGGTGAATTCACTTTTATATAGAGGGCTTTTAATGAATTGTATTGCTATTGTGATGATACTATAGCTTTAACAGGTGTAGTTTGTCCTGGCTTATTTTTATGAAGAAAGGTTGTGGCAGAAGTGATGAGCCAGTCTGCTCAAAGCCAATAAAGCAAACAGCTTGTGAGGCCTTGGTGTTTTCTAAGATTGGAATAATAGGAGCAACCTGAATAGTAGGGTAAAACTCACACAGAGCCAAGATTTTAAATCTCAGTTTTTTATTAGTAGTTGCTATCACCGAGAAGCTGGGTTCGGAAGCCGCTGTCTGTCTGTCTGTCTGTCTATCTCACAAAGACATGGGCAGTGGACGCACAGGTCACATTGGCAAAAATGAGGATTGCAGATGCTGGAGATCAGAGTCAAGATTAGAATGGTGTTGGAAAAGCACAGCAGGTCAGGCAGCATCCGACGAGCAGGAAAATCGACATTTCGGGCAAAGGCCCTTCATCAGGAATGAGGCTGGAAGCCTCCGGAGTGGAGAACATAGAACATAGAACAAAGAACAATACAGCACAGAACAGGCCCTTCGGCCCACGATGTTGTGCCGAACCTCTATCCTAGATTAAGCACCCATCCATGTACCTATCCAAATGCCACTTAAAGGTCGCCAATGATTCTGATTCTACCACTCCCACGGGCAGCGCATTCCATGCCCCCACCACTCTCTGGGTAAAGAACCCACCCCTGACATCTCCCCTATATCTTCCACCCTTCACCTTAAATTTATGTCCCCTTGTAACACTCTGTTGTACCCGGGGAAAAAGTTTCTGACTGTCTACTCTATCTATTCCCCTGATCATCTTATAAACCTCTATCAAGTCACCCCTCATCCTTCACCGTTCCAACGAGAAAAGGCCGAGAACTCTCAACCTATCCTCGTACGACCTATTCTCCATTCCAGGCAACATCCTGGTAAATCTTTTCTGCACCCTCTCCAAAGCTTCCACACCTTTCCTAAAGTGAGGCGACCAGAACTGCACACAGTACTCCAAATGTGGCCTAACCAAAGTCCTGTACAGCTGCAACATCACTTCACGACTCTTGAATTCAGTCCCTCTGCTAATGAACGATAATACTCCATAGGCCTTCTTACAAACTCTATCCACCTGAGTGGCAACTTTCAAAGATCTATGTACATAGACCCCAAGATCCCTCTGTTCCCCCACCTGACTAAGAACCCTACCATTAACCCTGTATTCCGCATTCTTATTTGTTCTTCCAAAATGGACAACCTCACACTTGGCAGGGTTGAACTCCATCTGCCACTCCTCAGCCCAGCTCTGCATCATATCTAAGTGCCTTTGCAAACGAAAAATGTCCTCCTCACTATCCACAACTCCACCTATCTTCGTATCGTCTGCAAATTTACTGACCCATCCTTCGACTCCCTCATCCAAGTCATTAATAAAAATTACAAACAGCAGAGGACCCAGAACTGATCCCTGCGGAACTCCACTTGTAACTGGGCTCCAGGCTGAATATTTACCATCTACCACCACTCTCTGATTTCGACCAGTTAGCCAGTTTTCTATCCAATTGGCCAAATTTCCCTCTATCCCATGCCTCCTGACTTTCCGCATAAGCCTACCATGGGGAACCTTATCAAATGCCTTACTAAAATCCAAGTACACTACATCCACTGCTCTACCCTCATCCACATGCTTGGTCACCTCCTCGAAGAATTCAATAAGACTTGTAAGGCAAGACCTACCCTTCACAAATCTGTGCTGGCTGTCCCTAATCAAGCAATGTCTTTCCAGATACTCATAAATCCTATCCCTCAGTACCCTTTCCATTACTTTGCCTACCACAGAAGTAAGACTAACTGGCCTGTAATTCCTGGGGTTATCCCTATTCCCTTTTTTGAACAGGGGCACAACATTTACTCTCCAGTCCCCTGGTACCACCCCCGTTGACAGTGAAGACGAGAAGATCATTGCCAACTGTACTGCAATTTCCTCTCTTGCTTCCCACATAATCCTAGGATATATCCCGTCAGGCCCGGGGGACTTGTTCAAAGTCCTCAAGTTGTTCAAAATGCCCAACACATCTTCTTTCCTAACAAGTATCTCTTCTATCTTACCAGCCCGTTTCACACTCTCCTCTTCAACAATACGGTCCCTCTCGTTTGTAAATACTGAAGAGAAGTACTTGTTCAAGACCTCTCCTATCTCTTCCGACTCAATACACAATCTCCCACTACTGTCCTTGATCGGATCTACCCTCGTTCTCGTCATTCTCATGTTTCTCACTTATGCATAAAGGCGTTGGGGTTATCCTTGATCCTATCCGCTAAGGATTTTTCATGCCCTCTCTTAGCTCTCCTAATCCCTTTCTTCAGGTCCCTTCTGGCTATCCTGTATCCCTCCACTGCTCTGTCTGAACCCTGTTTCCTCAACCTTATGTAAGCCTCCTTCTTCCTCTTTACTAGACATTCAACCTCCCTCGTCAACCAAGGCTCCCTCACACGACCATCTCTTTCCTGCCTGACAGGTACATACATACCAAGGACACGTCGTATCTGCTCCTTGAAAAAGTTCCACATTTCCACCACATCCTTCCCTGACAGCCTATGCTCCCAACTTATGCTCCTCAAATCCTGTCTTACAGCATCGTAATTTCCCTTCCCCCAATTGTAAAATCTACCTTGTTGTGCGCACCTATCTCTCTCCATAACCAAGGTGAAAGTCACAGAATTGTGGTCACCATCACCAAAATGTTCACCCACTAACAAGCCCATCACTTGTCCCGGTTCATTACCGAGTACCAAATCCAATATGGCCTCCCCTCTGGTTGGACAATCTACATACTGAGTTAGAAAAGCTTCCTGGACACACTGCACAAACACCGCCCCATCCAATCTACTTGATCTAAAGAGCTTCCAATCAATATTCGGGAAGTTGAAGTTGCCCATGACTACTACCCTGTGGCTTCTGCACCTTTCCAAAATCTGTTTCCCAATCTGTTTCTCCACATCTCTGCTGCTATTGGGGGGCCTATAGTAAACACCCAACAAGGTGACTGCACCTTTCCTATTTCTGACTTCAGCCCTTACTACCTCCAAAGGCAGATCCCCCTCAAACTTCCTTTCTGCAGCCGTTATACCATTTCTAATTAGCAATGCCACCCCCCTCCTTTTTTACCACCCTCCCTAATCCTACTGAAACATCTGTAACCAGGAACCTCCAACAACCATTCCTGTCCCTCATCTATCCATGTTTCCGTGATGGCCACAATATCGTAGTCCCAGGTACCGATCCACGCCTTAAGTTCACCCACCTTATTTCTGATACTCCTTGCGTTGAAGTATACACACTTGAGCCCATCTCTGTGTCCACAAGTATTCCCTGTCAGTGCTACCTTCTCCACAGCCTCCCTACAGTCTTGGACATCCTGACACACAGCTAGCTTACTTGCTGGACTACAAGTCCGGATCCCATCCCCCTGCCAAATTAGTTTAAACCCCCCCGAAGAGTGCTAGCAAACCTACCCCCCAGGATATTGGTGCCCTTCTGGTTCAGGTGCAACCAGTCCTGTTTGTACAGGTCCCACCTTCCCCAGAATGCAGTCCAATTGTCCAAATATCTGAAGCCCTCCCTCCTACACCATCCTTGCAGCCACGTGTTCAACTGCACTCTCTCCCTATTCCTTGCCTCACTGTCACGTGGCACCGGCAACAACCCAGAGATGACGACTCTGTCTGTCCTAGCTTTTAGCTTCCAGCCTAACTCCCTGAGCTCTTGAATGACCTCCCCACCCCTCTTCCTACCTATGTCGTTGGTGCCAATGTGTACCACGACTTCTGGCTGCACACCCTCCCCCTTAAGGATTCTGAAGACACGGTCCGAGACGTCTCGAACCATGGTACCCGGGAGGCAACAAACCATCCGAGAGTCTCGCCCATGTCCACAGAACCGCCTGTCCGTCCCTCTAACTATAGAGAACTATAGCGCTCTCCTCTTCTCCCCCTTTCCCTTCTGAGTCTCAGAGCCACAGACCCCTACACTGCAGCTTACACCTGCAAGGCTGTCCCCCCCAATAGTTTCCAAAGCTGTATACTTATTTTTTAGGGGAACGACCACAGGGGAACCCTGCACTGCCTGCTTCTTCCCCTTCCCACCTCTAACTGTTACCCAGCTACCTCTGTTCTCTGGTGTAACTATGTCCCTGTAGCTTCTATCGATCACCCTCTCAGCCTCCCGAATAATCCTCAGTTCATCCAACTCCAGCTCCAGTTCCCTAACTCGTTCGGTGAGGATCAGGATCTGACTGCATTTCCTGCAGACGAAGTCGGCAGGAGTATCGGTGGTCACCCCTACTTCAAACATCCTGCAGGAGGAACATTCCACCGCCTGCGCTGCCATGACTGTACACTTTGTCTCCAAAAACAAGAACACTGGGTCAATAACACTGAGTCACTTACCTGTGGACTTTAAAGTTAGGTTAGAGGAGGAGGGTGGGAGGGAGGCCTGGGGTCTAGAACACACCCACTCAAATACTAATCACTTACCTTCCCGACCAGCTCTGCGCTCCAACCTCACTTCCGCCCAGCTCGCGCTGCTCTCTGCGTTGAAAAGTCTCCAGGGTTCGCTTTTACTCTGCCGCTGCTCCCACTCAAATGACCGTTGGTGTTAAAGGGCGAGTATTTATACTCACTGTTCTCCTTCCCGGCTGCCCCTCTGCTTGCCGTCACTTCCTCTGCTGCTCCCGCTCTTTCTGTGAAGAGAGAGAAAAAAAAACACCGCTGCCCGCTACAGGTAAGTAATTTTAAAACAAACTGTCTTACCTTAGCTGTAGTCTCCCGGGTTCGCTTTTACTCGGCCGCTGCTCCCACTCAAAAAATGGGATAAATGGGAGGGGGATGGGGCTGGGGAGAAGGTAGCTAAGAGTACAATAGGTGGATGGAGGTGATAGGTCAGAGAGGAGGATGGAGCAGATAGGTGGGAAGGAAGATTGGCAGGTGGGACAGGTCATGAGGATAGTGCTGAGCTAACAGGATGGAACTGGGGTAAGGTGGGGAGAGGGGAAATGAGGAAACTGGTGAAGTCCACATTGATGCCCTGGGGTTGGAGTGTCACATTGCTATAGCAAGGCAGCAGTAAACTAAGGATAGAATTGCATTGTTCCAAATAATTCCAAGGTAATCCTTACTCCAGCCAGAAACTGGTAAAAGAAACACAACGCACACCAAATCCAGAGGTGGAGGTACCGGCATTGGATTGGGGTGGACAAGGTCAGAAGTTATATGACACCAGGTTATAGTCCAACAGGGTTATTTGAAATCACAAGCTTTTGGAGCTCTGCCCCTTCATCAGGGAAGTATTGACTTGAGGTGTTTGCGATCTGTAGTCCTTTTGGGATCTTCTCTAGTTTCTTGCACCTCTGCAGAAACGTGATGTCCATGTTGATAAGGATGCTCTTCATGAAGATCTTCTCCACTTTCAGCTGGGGGTTTGTGGTGTCAATGGTGGCCATGGTGTGGAGGTGCTGCTGTTGGACTGGAATGGACAAGGTCACAAGTCACACAACACCAAGTAGATTCCACCCAATGAAAGGACAGTGCTCTGAAAGCTTGTGAATTCAAATAAACCTGTCAGACTTGAACCTGGTGTCAAGTGACTTCTGACCAAATCCAGAAGTTCATAGCTCATTGGGAAAAGAGTCACTTGCTGATATCAAATCACAAGCTTTCAGAGCACTGTCCTTTCATTGGGTGGAATCTACTTGGTGTTGTGTGACTTGTGACCTTGTCCATTCCAGTCCAACAGCAGCACCTCCACACCATGGCCACCATTGACACCACAAACCCCCAGCTGAAAGTGGAGAAGATCTTCATGAAGAGCATCCTTATCTTAACTGAGCGTTGAGCACTGTATCTCTCTGGATTTCTTTAACCTAGGCTGCAATTATACCCAATTGAAGGCGAAATACTGCAGATGCTGGAGATCTGAAATAAAAACAGGAGTTGCTGGAGAAACTCAGCAGATCTGGCAACATTGATGGAGGGAGAAAGGGAGTTAATATTTTGAGTCTGGTATGAATTTTCTTTCAAATTCCAAGAGTCATATCATACGCAAGATGTTAACTCTGACTCTCTCCCCAGATGCTGCCAGACCTGCTGCGTTTCTCCAGCACTTTGTGTTTTTATGACATTTTGAGCCTTCTTCATTGTTTCTGCTATATTCCCCACTGTTGGAGCTCTCTGTAGCGACATTTCTGTCAGTTGTTAGGTCATTAATCCACTTAATCGACAGGACAGATTTAATGTGATAATAGGGTTGTTTCTCACTGCCTGCAGTATTTGACATGTAGGGAAGAAAATTAGATGCCAGGAGAGATTGGCACAAATCAAAATGTGAATTTAATTCATAATTAACGGAGTTGCGATTGATTTTATATCACTACAGAACTGAAGCCCAGGAGGCAGAATGAGGGAGTGGCTCACTGTGAGTTGTGTATTCACTGGACAGTAGTCTGTGATGTGAAGGGAACAATCCTTCCACTGCCTCACTGTGGCTCCAAGCAGTTTACAGCCAGCAGGGTCCTTCTGAGGAATGGTCACTGTTACCATGAAGGAAACACTGCAGCCAATCAGCACACAGCAAGATCCCATCAACAGCCAGGTGAAAATGACCAGATAACTTTTCTCCATATTGCTGATACAGGATGGATACTGAGCCAGGAGCTAGAGATAACTCACCTGGTCTTCTTAAAT
This sequence comes from Chiloscyllium punctatum, assembly GCF_047496795.1. Lineage (NCBI taxonomy): Eukaryota > Metazoa > Chordata > Chondrichthyes > Orectolobiformes > Hemiscylliidae > Chiloscyllium > Chiloscyllium punctatum. The sequence continues at coordinate 79,948,907 of NC_092755.1, forward strand.
ATAGTTCAACGGGATCTTTAAACATCAACTGACAGGGCAGACATGTTTGCGATACTGTCTGAGAGACAGCACCTCCGACAGTGCGGCACTCCCTCAGCACTGACCCTCCAACAGTGCAGCTCTCCCTCAGCACTGACCCTCCAACAGTGCAGCTCTCCCTCAGCACTGACCCTCCAACAGTGCGGCACTCCCTCAGCACTGACCCTCCAACAGTGCAGCACTCCTTCAGCACTGACCTTCCGACAGTGCGGCACTCCCTGAGCACTGACCCTCCGACAGTGCGGCACTCCCTCAGCACTGACCCTCCGACAGTGCGGCACTCCCTCAGTACTGACCCTCCGACAGTGCGGCTCTCCCTCAGCACTGACCCTCCGACAGTGCGGCTCTCCCTCAGCACTGACCCTCCGACAGTGCGGCACTCCCTCAGCACTGACCCTCCGACAGTGTGGCACTCCCTCAGCACTGACCCTCTGACAGTGCGGCTCTCCCTCAGCACTGACCCTCCGACAGTGCGGCACTCCCTCAGCACTGACCCTCCGACAGTGCAGCTCTCCCTCAGTGCTGATTCTCCGTCAGTGCAGCGCTTTCTCAGTACTTAACCTCCGACGGTGCGGCATGGCAATTGGATAAGGTCGACTCAGATGAGTGAATTAACCCTCAGACCACTGTGATTGAATTCTCAAGGATGTGACAGTCTGTAGTGACTGGGATTACCCATAGGACATTATGAATGAATGGTGTGGGTGTTTGGAAAGATTGATGTGTTGAGGCCCTTGGTGATTGAGATTGAGTGAATATTTCCAACGCTGTGTACTCTCAGGTTTGCCTTCCAGCTCTCCATTAATTACATTGGATTCAGCAACACTGCAATAATGCATCCCTCACTTAGGCTGCTACTTTACTGAAAGTTTATCCGCTTTGATTCATCATGTAATTGCTGAAATGCAGGTATCAATAATAATGTTACACAAATCAACTTATGGCAAGGAGTAGGAGGTTTCGAGGGGATGTGAGGAAATCCTGTTTCACCCAGAGGGTGCTGGGAATCTGGAACTGCCTGCCTGTAAGGATGGGAGAGACAGAAATCCTCAATGTGAAGAGGAAGGATTTAGATAGACACTTGCAATGCTACAGCAGACAAGGCTCTAGGGTCAGGTGCTGGGTAATGGGATTAGACTTGGGAGATGGTTGTTTTTGACCGGGGCAGGTCCGTACCTGCTTTGATGAGCTGAAGGGGCTTTGTCTAGTGCGATGGAGCTCGATGACTGTCTGACACTGGTGAAAGAAGAGAAACAAAGATTACAAAACTGAAGTGGAAGTTGAATAAAACCAATGACAAACATATACTGTACTCTGACTCATGATGATTAATTATCTCAGTCCTTGTCATAATCAAGCTCACATTGTGATAAGCTGCTGCTTGTATCTCCTCTCCAGAACCCACATCACTCTTAGACATCACTCATTTGGTCATATTAATCTACAGTTATCGTCCACCGAATGGAGAGGGTGAGGCTGAAACGCCAACAGAAATTGCTGGTAAAACTCGGCAGGTCTGACTGCTAATGTGAACAGAAAGCAGAGTTAACCTCTTGGGTCCAGTGACCCTTCTTCACAACAGATTGCAGGAAAAAGTTGTCATATATGCTGGAGGTGGGCTGGGGGTGTGCGGGAGAAGAGGTGTAAATGATAGGTGAAGGTGGACCCCAGGGGGAGAGAGAGAGAGGAAAAAAACTGTTGGGCAAAGGATTGGGTAAAGGTCAGCCTGGGAGAATGAATGAACAACCTGGGGACCATTAGTGACTGACAATGGGCTGTGTATGGTAGCAGCTCATGTGGTGACAAGGCCTGGGGTATGGGAATTGGGGTCAGGACATGGGAGAAGGTGCTCAGGCCCGAAGATTATTGATCTGGGTATTGAGTTCAGAGGGCTGCAGTGTTCCCAAGAGGAAAATGAGGTCCTGTTCTTCCAGTTATCACTGAGCTTCGCTGGAGCACTGGAGCAAGCCTGAGACAGAGATGTTGGCCAGGGAACATGGTGGGGTGTTAAAGTGACAGGCAACTGGAAGCCCAGGGTCTATCTTCCATCAAAATGTAGATGTTCTGCAAAGCAGTCACCCGGTCTATGCCTTGTTTCCCCAGCATAGAGGAGACCACATTGTGAGCAGCAAATGCAATCGACTCGATTGAGAGAAGTGCAGGTAAAGTGCTGCTTCACCTGGATGGTGTGTTTGGGCCCTTGGATAGTGAGGAGGGAGGAGGTAAGCAGGCAGGTATTGCCTTCTGTGATTGCAGGGGGAAGGTGTTGAGGGGTTGTGGAGGGTGTTGGAAGGGGAGGAGGAGTGTACAAGGGTGTCCTGGAGGTAACGGTCCCCGCGGAAGGGCAGGGAAAGGAATGTGTCTGCTGGTATTCTACAGAAATGGTCCCTAATGATCTGCTGTAGAACCCCTATCATGTGGAACCAGGCCATTTAACCCAACAAGTCCACACCGACCCTTCGAAGAGTAACCCATCCAGACGCATTCCTCCACCCTGTTTCTCTATGTTTACCCCTGACTAATGTACGTAATCTACACATCCCTGAACACTATGGGCAGTTTGGCATGAGAAGGATAAAGGGGACCCTATCGCTGTGGCGGGAGGGAAGAGAGGGGATGAGGGCGGAAGTGCAGGAGATGGGTCAGTCCCGTCCGAGACCCCTTTCGACCGTGGTGCTGGGGAATCCTTGGTTGAAGAAGAAGGTGGACATTTCGGAGGCTCCCTTACAGAAACTCTGCATCCTGAGCCTGTTTCCCTTGGTTCTAGACTGCCCAGACAGAGGAAACATCCTCCATGCATCTGAGGAAGGGTCACTGGACCCTGCTTTCTCTCAATAGATGCTGCCTGACCTGCTGAGTTTCTCCGGCAATTTCTGCTTCTGTCTCCCTGCATCTAATCTGCCCTGCCTTGTTAGAACTACATGCATTTTAATTAGATCCTCCTCATCCTTCTAAACTCAGTGATACAGGCCCAGTCAAACCAATCTCTCCTCGTATGATAGTCCTGCCACCCCAGTATCAGCCCAGTGAATCCCTGCTGTTCTCCCTCTCTGGTAAGTACATCCTTTCTGAGATTGTGAGACCAAAACTGCACACAATCCTCCCAGTGTGGTCTCACCAAGGCCCTGTGTAACTGCAGGAACATATCATTACGTCTGAACTCAAATCCTCTTGCAATGAAGGCCCATGTATCATTTAGCTTCCTAACTGCCTGCTGCACATTCCTGGTTACTCCCATTGACCTGGTGAACAAGGATACCCAGATCCCTTTCACAAAGGGTCAGTCAGACTCGAAACGTCAGCTCCTTTCTCTCCTTACAAATGCTGCCAGACCTGCTGAGATTTTCCAGCATTTTCCCTTTTGGTATCCAGATCCCTCTGTATACCCACACTTCCCAATCAGTCACTTTTGAAATCACACCCTGCCTTTTTGTTCCTCACACTGAGGTTATAGCTTCACATTTAACCACGTGGTGCTGCATCTACCACGTGTTTCCAACTCACCACCTTGTCTAAATCACCCTGAAGTCTCCTTGCACCCCTCCTCACAACCACACCCAGTTTCATGCCATCAGTGGACTCGGAAATGTTATATTTAGTTCCCTCATCCAGGTCATTGATACGTAATCATGATTAGCTGTTCAATTTCAGATTTTCAATTCATTTTAATGCCACAATGGGATTTGAACTCATTAGCTTGGCTCTAGATTATTAGGCAGTGACATTACCTCTCCAGCATCAGTAGTTCATGAGCAGTCAAGATTTTAATCTCTCTGGCGCTGACAGCTGTGCATTAACTCTCTGAGCTCTGAAATTCTCTTAGACTTTTCCACCTCTCCACGTCTCTCTCTCTCACTGTCACCAAAATGTTCCTTAAAACCATTTCTTTCACCAAACATTTGCTCACCTGTCCTAGTATCTGTCCCTTGGTGTCAAACATAGTTGGATTATGCTCCTGTGAAGGGTCTATGAGCAGCTTTCACTAATGGCAGGCTGTAAAAGCATATTGAAACTGAAGGAGAATTGAATAGATCACATGAATCTATCTTCTGTCAATAGAAGACAGAAAGGAACAGGAAACTCAGTGACATTGGGTGATTTATTCCTTCATTTTACTTAGAACAGTTCATTGCGAATTAATTGGTCCTTGAATCTTCGATTTGAATCGCTTGATGAAAATTCAATACAACGTCTCATTACAATTCATTTACTGTCTTGTATCTGCTCAACTCAAACCTTATAATCATTAGAATGAGCATGACGCAAAACACACTAGACAGAGATCAAAGGGAAAATGATTAACTCCTGCATCAACCTCCCTCTGTATTGCATCTTCTGACGCGGGACTCCATGCTCTACGGTCTGTTCCCTGGGACGCACACTGAGACAAACATCAACTGTGCCTGGAGGATCATCAACTCTGTGAAAGATGCTTTTTGGTCTGTCCAAAACCTGTTGATCTTCCAGCTGAAGGAGCTGACCCCCACTGAGTGTTGCAGATTGGCACATTCCAAGGTCCAGGACTACATGTTGAGGGATGTGCTGAAGCTTGGGGCAGCTGCCGCCAAGGTGCGGTGGGGAAAGACCACCATCTGCCTGCCTAAGAAAAACAGGGGGCCCACCCAGTCATTTGGGCTCTGCTGATGCCTCAGCTAAATATATGGACCTGTATATACGAATGATTAATTCCGATCTCTGTATGTAAAGAAATGGAATATATATGTATGTATGGCATCACCAATTGTATAGATATCAAAATAATTTTATGAATAAAGTATATTTTTGAAATAAAAAAAAGAATCCATCCAAATACAAAACAAGTGCATCATCAAACAGCACTGAATGACTATTTCAGAGACTTGAATGAACATCCCTGCAATATGAGTTCAAATCCCAGCAGAGGTAGTTTGAAAATTAGTTAATAAGTCTGTTAATAAATACTTGAATTTTACCTATCACTGATGGCCTTGTGGTATTATCACTGGCCTATTAATCCAGCGACCTCGGTAATATTCTAGGCACCTCGGTAACAGGCGGCACGGTGGCACAGTGGTTAGCACTGCTGCCTCACAGCGCCGGAGACCCGGGTTCAATTCCCGCCTCAGGCGACTGACTGTGTGGAGTTTGCACATTCTCCCCGTGTCTGCGTGGGTTTCCTCCGGGTGCTCCGGTTTCCTCCCACAGTCCAAAGATGTGCAGGGTCAGGTGAATTGGCCATGCTAAATTGCCCGTAGTGTTAGTTAAGGGGTAAATGTAGGGGAATGGGTGGGCCGCGCTTCGGCGGGTCGGTGTGGACTTGTTGGGCCAAAGGGCCTGTTTCCACACTGTAAATCTAATCTAATCACCCAGGTTTGATTCCCACCATGGCAGATGGTGGAACTTGAATTCAATAACCGCCTGGAATCAGGAATTTAATGGTGACCATGAAACTGTTGTTGATGGTCTTTAGGGAAACTACGAATCTTACCTGGTCTGGCTGTTACAGACCGGGCCAGACAACCACAAACCTGTCCCTAACATTGCTCATTGCTTTAAGCAGGTGTACAGTGGATATCCCAGGAGGGATGCAGCTGGCCCAACCACTCAGTCTTAAACCAAACAGAATTTATTGACAAGATTACCAAATGAAACACAAACAAAAGCGAACAGAGTATAGAATAACTTAATCTATCCGAAAACCCAGCAGATTAGCCCAACTTTAAAGATGCCGTTCCCAATACTTGCAACAATCCCATTAAACACCACTAGGCACAAAGGTTAAAATCAAACCCGGATCTTACAGGACAGAGAGAGGGAGGGTCAGCATGGAGCTCCTCCTCTTGGGTCCAGCAGCTTCACAGCTGCCTGACTGTGTTCAGTAAATAGCCAGACTGACAAAAACCAAACCAAACCAGAGAAAGCTGAGCTGGGAGAACTGGCCACTCCCCTTTCATTGAAAAAACTTGAAAGCCTTTTCAAGTAGATCAACCGCTGACATTTCAGAATTGCTGCTTTTATGACCTCGCTGAGAAAAGAGCCAAGGACCGTCTAACCTTGTTAAAGGAGCAGCATTGTCACATGACTGACATGTGACTCCGGTAATTCACTAATAATTCTTCTGTAACGCAGTGGTTGTGTTCTTGTGTAACTCCGTGTTATAGAAAAAATGCACTTTAGGCATGTGTTTAAAGTGTTGGGGATGTAATCACGTTACAACCAACACGTTTTGAAAGTCTACACTTTAGAAACAACAGCCCCAATTCATCAATTGCATTACAGTGAACTCGCTTTAATGAAACAAGCATTTTGGCAGAACAACTGGGAACTGACTCTTACTTTGCCCTCTTGATAATTAGCAATGGGCAATGGATGCTGGCTCAGTTAGTGACATCCTCATTCTGTGAACCTGTGAAACATTTAAAAAAATGAACCTGTCAACTGGTTCATTCATATCTCTTAAGGAAGAAGCCTGCTGTTCTCCACTGGTCTGGCCCTTAAGTAGATCCAGGCCCTCATCAGCAGGCGAATTTTTAAATGCCATCTGAAGTGGCCTCTCAGTTGTCACAAAACCTTATCGATGATTCAAGGACCATTTGCCCGGGGTAGTGATTGTAACAAGGCCAGTCAGCCCAGTGTCATAGAATCTGGGTTCCTTGATTGGGGCTGTTAATCCGGGTTGAAAATGTGTTGCTGGAAAAGCGCAGCAGGTCAGGCAGCATGCAAGGAGCAGGAGAATCGACGTTTCGGGCATGAGCCCTTCTTCAGGAAAGTGTGTCCAAGCAGGCTAAGATAAAAGGTAGGGAGGAGGGACTTGGGGGAGGGGTGTTGGAAATGCGATAGGTAGAAGGAGGTCAAGGTGAGGGTGATAAGCTGGAGTGGGGGTGGGGGCGGAGAGGTCAGGAAGAAGATTGCAAGTTAGGAAGGCGGTGCTGAGTTCAAGGGATTTGACTGAGACAAGGTGGGGGGAGGGGAAATGAGGAAACTGGAGAAATCTGAGTTCATCCCTTGTGATTGGAGGGTTCCTAGGCGGAAGATGAGGCGCTCTTCCTCCAACCGTCGTGTTGCTATGATCTGGCGATGGAGGAGTCCAAGGACCTGCATGTCCTTGGTGGAGTGGGAGGGGGAGTTGAAGTGTTGAGCCACGGGATGGTTGGGTTGGTTGGTCCGGGTGTCCCAGAGGTGTTCTCTGAAATGTTCTGCAAGTAGGCGGCTTGTCTCCCCAATATAGAGGAGGCCACATCGGGTGCAGAGGATGCAATAGATGATGTGTGTGGAGGTGCAGGTGAATTTGTGGCAGATATGGAAGGATCCCTTGGGGCCTTGGAGGGAAGTAAGGGGGGAGGTGTGGGCGCAAGTTTTGCATTTCTTGCGGTTGCAGGGGAAGGTGCCTGGAGTGGAGATTGGGTTGGTGGGGGGTGTGGATCTGACGAGGGAGTCGCGGAGAGAGTGGTCTTTTCGGAATGCTGATAGGGGAGGGGAGGGAAATATATCCCTGGTGGTGGGGTCCAATAGGAGGTGGCGGAAATGACGACGGATGATAACACTGTACATGGAGGTTGGTGCGGTGGTAGATCAGGACCAGTGGGGTTCTGTCCTGGTGGCGATTGGAGGGGCGGGGCTCAAGGGCGGAGGAGCGGGATGTGGAGGAGATGCGGTGGAGAGCATCGTCGATCATGTCTGGGGGGAAATTGCGGTCTTTGAAGAAAGAGGCCATCTGGGTTGTTCGGTATTGGAACTGGTCCTCCTGGGAGCAGATGCGGCGGAGACGAAGGAATTGGGAGTATGCGATTGCGTTTTTACAGGGGGCAGGGTGGGAGTCGGTCGGTTTATAGTAAATGTCTATGTTGATTTGGTTGCCCGAGATAGAAATGGAGAGGTCTAGGAAGGGGAGGGAGGAGTCTGAGACGGTCCAGGTAAATTTGAGGTCGGGGTGGAAGGTGTTTGTAAAGTGGATGAACTGTTCAACCTCCTCGTGGGAGCACGAGGCAGCACCGATACAGTCATCGATGTAGCAGAAGAAAAGGTGGGGGATGGTGCCAGTGTAGCTGCGGAAGATGGACTGTTCCACATATCCTACGAAGAGGCAGGCATAGCTGGGGCCCATGCGGGTGCCCATGGCTACTCCTTTGGTTTGGAGGAAGTGGGAGGATTGGAAAGAGAAGTTGTTCAGGGTGAGGACCAGTTCAGTCAGTCGAAGGAGGGTGTCAGTGGAAGGGTACTGGTTGGGTCGGCGGGAAAGGAAGAAGCGGAGGGCTTTGAGTCCTTCATGATGGGGGATGGAGGTGTACAGGGACTGGATGTCCATGGTGAAGATAAGCGTTGGGGACCGGGGAAGCGAAAATCATGGAGGAGGTGGAGGGCGTGGGTGGTGTCCCGAATGTAGGTGGGGAGTTCTTGGACTAAGGGGGACAGGACCGTGTCGAGGTATGCAGAGATGAGTTCGGTGGAGCAGGAGCAGGCTGAGACAATGGGTCAGCCGGGGCAGTCAGGTTTGTGGATTTTGGGCAGGAGGCCAATCAGGGAGCCCTGGCTGACAGATAAAAAGGGCAGTGTCAGAGATGCTGACCCTCTGGTAGCTGACTCTGAATGAGACAGTATTAAAGACTGTTCATGTGTAAATAGAGTGACTTCCTGAAGGGATATCGACTTCTGTGGAGTCATTTCACCTTCTCACGGGGCAATTATGGATGGATGAAATTTAAATGAAAAACAAATATTGGGTCAGGACAGAAGTTCAGTTGAGATTTAAAAGAGAAATGAAAGATTATAGGGTAAGATATGAGCCATTGTAAAAATAAACTGAACTGTCTTCTCTCTTTCAGACACTGATCACCCAGTTGGGTTTCAGACAACCCATGATTCTGGGACAGATTAAAATGTTTCTGGGGGGAAACGATGATGCAATGGAATGTGTGTGAGTTGCTGCCTGGAAATTGACTTCACAGAGTCTTCAAGGACACGTTGAATTCTGGGGTAGGACCTGCACAGTGGCCATTGTTGAAGATTTTCTAGTCCCCAGAGTTATAGACAGAGGGCTCTAGTTTCCACAGTGTGCAGTGATCTGAACAACCAGGATGGTGGCACGAAATTTGGGAAAATCAGGTGAGACACCCAATGAGACCTTTTTGACATCAGGAGGAACTGGTCTAATTTTCAAAGTGAGTCCTGAGCACTGAGGTGAGATTCTCGCTTGACCGTGGCCAGGTTCCAATGAATGGTTGCCAGCTTGGTTAATATGCAGCTTTCTGTCCTACTGCCCTGGGCAAGGAAACTAGATGTCAGGAATTTCCAGACAAGCGAGGGTGCTTCCTCGAGTTCCCCGCTTCTACCCCTAGATCTTCAATGCAGACCCTCGGCACAGCTTCTCAGAGCAAGGACCCCATGTCCATAGACTTCAGCATCACGCATGTGCCAGCGTCTCCACACCCCTCAGCATATCACTGAGCCACTTACAGTGCCCGTCTGTGAATCAGTGGGATGTGCCAGTGGCTGGCATCGTAACACTGCAGCAAGGACACAGTGTGTGCAGGGAAGGGCGCCAGTCTGCACCATCAGCACAGTTCACTCACTCTCTCAGCATCACTCACCTTGAACCTGCCCTGTCCTACCTTTTTGTGTTAATCTCCCTCAGCTTGAGCTGGCATTATTATCAAAATAAAACAAAGAGCAACGTGGATGCTGGAACTCTGAAATAAATACAGGAAGTGCTGCAGAACCTCAGCAGTTCTGCATCCATGGGGACAGAAACAGAGTTCATGTTTCGAGTCCAGTGACTCTTTTCCCGATCTGTTCTGTCTCCACAGGTACTGCCAGACCCTCTGAGTTTCCCCAGTAATTTCAGACTTTGGTTTCGGCTGAGAGTATTTCTGCCTCTAACACAAAATCAGAAAGCGTGTCCTGGTTCACAGCAGCGATCAGTCAGTTTAGAGCAGGCAGCCTTGTGTCGGGGTGTGGGGTCCTGGCATGGTGAGTCAAGGGCAACTGGGATACCAGTCCAGAGGTTCAGGCATGGTCAGTCAGCCACTAGAGGAGGTCAGAGTCAGAACCCTGTCCTTAGGAGGGGTGACATGGACGGTGCCAAACTGTGGGCTGCTTTCTCCAGGAAACAGAGTGACTAAGGGAGAATCCATTGGTATGTTTGCTTGGTATCCCTGGTGCAGGTGAGGGAAAGCTGTGGAGGCTCTGCTTCAGTGAGTAGGCAGCTCAGAGAGAACACAGGATTAGTCGTGCAAGGAGTCTGGGCTGAGTGAGGGTGATTGAGGTTGAATGATGTAGGGAGTCTCGGGTGAGTGATGTAGGGAGTCTGGGCTGAGTGAGGGAGATGGAGGGTGAGTGAGGGTGAGTGATGTAGTGAGGTAAAAACAATGACTGCAGATGCTGGAAACCAGATTCTGGATTAGAGTGGTGCTGGAAAAGCACAGCAGTTCAGGCAGCATCCGAGGAGCAGGAAAATCCTGATGAAGGGCTTTTGCCCGAAACGTTGATTTTCCTGCTCCTCGGATGCTGCCTGAACTGCTGTGTTTTTCCAGCACCACTCTAACCCTAAGTGATGTCGTGAGTCTGGGCTGAGTGAGGGTGAGTGATGTAGTGAGTCTGGGCTGAGTGAGGGTGAGTGATGTAGTGAGTCTGGGCTGAGTGAGGGTGAGTGATGTTGGGAGTCTGGGCTGAGTGGGGGTGATGGAGGATGAGTGAGGGTGAGTAAGGGAAAGTGCTGCAGGCGACAGTGAGAGTGGGAGAGTTTGAACCTGAGTGGGAGGTGGGTGCAGTCTCCGTGATGGAGCAAGGGTGAGGTAGCGGTGAGGGTAACATTTACCCTGAGGGTAGAGCTGCTCTTGCCCCTGTGGCCTACCTGACTGGGCTTTCCTGCAGACAGCTGGGATTGCACTGACCCCAGCAGTGACCTCGGTCTGTGCTAGCAAGGGGAAGACAATAGCTGTCTCCCAGGTAGCTGTCTGCCACAATGCCAGGTGTCACATTCCCCTACATACCATTCCCAGGGCAGATGTTATAAAACCCACAGGGCAGTTATGACTGAGGTTGGGCAATGGTCTTTAAAAGGTGGCTCAGCTGCCAGGGATTCCAGTTATTTCCAGTTTATCCAGGCAGTGGTGAGTTTTTCTAGCTCCAACTAGTGAGCGAGTCAGGCTAGCATTTGACAAGAGGGGTGACAGAGTGGTGTAGGACGTAGTTATTGAGGAGGGTTTGGGACAAGAGATTGAGGGAAACCTCACTGGATCTTGGAGAGAGGAACCCTCCATGAAATTCAATGAAACTGGCACTTAGCCAAAGAAACGTACCTGGTTTAATTCACAGTGCTGTGCAATGTCTGCTCCAGGCTTCAACTCTGGCTCCCAACTCTTTCTGGAACCTTGTTTACTTTTCCCTGAGTCCACCAGCAGGTTTAACCAAGCAAACACTGTGAGTAAACAGCCCTGCAACATCAAACACACTACAGCCACGACGGGACCCTGAAGGGGTTTTTTGAGGAGAAAATAAATTCTGAGGGACCCCCAGACTCATTCCAACAAAGGACAGTGGGAGAATTCTGGGGTCACGAGAGCAAATGGAAGGCCCAAAACTCTAGGGGAATGGTAAACCAGCAGTTCATGTTCCTGCACACACGCCTCATTGTGTTCACTAGTTTAGCTCCAACTGACCACACATTGACTTGACTTCCCTGAAACTAACATGGTTTTCTAATTTGAACAGAAACTAACACTCAGTAGAAAGACAAATAGAGAGGAATCTAAAATGGACTATCAATTGACCATCTCCCATTGGGTATTCCTGTCTTGTGCCAATCATGAGCCTTATGTCTGTTGAAGGAAAGGTTTTGGAAAAGACTGTAAGAGATCGGATTTATAATCATTTAGCAAGCAACAATTTGAGTTCAGATAGTCAACGTGGTTTCGTCAAGGGCAGGTCATGTCTCACAAACCTCATTGAGTTTTTTGAGAAGGTGACCAAGTGTGTAGATGAGGGTAGGGCAGTTGACGTGGTATACATGGTCTTCAATCAGGCCTTTGATAAGGTTCCACCTGGTAGGCTGTTGCAGAAAATGCAGAGGCATGGGATAGAGGGTGATTTAGCAGTTTGGGTTAGAAACTGGCTTTCTGTAAGAAGGCAGCGAGTGGTGGTTGATGGAAAATATTCAGCCTGGAGTCCAGTAACTAGTGGTGTGCCACAAGGATCTGTTTTGGGACCACTGCTGTTTGTCATTTTTATAAATGACTTAGACCCAGCATAGGTGGATGGATTAGTAAATTTGCAGATGACACTAAAGTCGGTGGAGTAGTGGACAGTTTGGAAGAATGTTACAGGTTGCAGGGGGACTTGGATAAACTGCAGAATTGGGCTGAGAGGTGGCAAATGGAGTTCAATGCAAATAAATGTGAGGTGATGCACTTTGGGAAGAATAACAGGAAGGCAGAGTACTGGGACAATGGAAAGATTCTTGGTAGTGTGGATGTGCAGAGGGATCTTGGAGTCCATGTACATAGATCCCTGAAAGTTGCCACTCAGCTGGATAGTGTTAAGAAGGTATACGGTGTGTTAGATTTTATTGGTAGAGGGATTGAGTTCCGGAGCCAGAATGTCATGCTGCAATTATACAAAACACTGGTGCGGCCACACTTGGAATATTGTGTGCAGTTCTGGTCGCCCCAATACAGGAAGGAATTGGAAACATCGGAAAAGGTGCAGAGGAGATTTACCAGGATGTTGCCTTGTCTGGAGGGAAGGTGTTATGAGGAAAGGCTGAGAGACTTGGGTCTGTTCTCATTGGAAAGAAGAAGGCTAAGAGGGGAATTAGTAGAGACATACAAGATGAGCAGAGGATTAGATAGGGTGGATAGTGAAAGTTTTTTTCCTAGGATGATGATGTCAGCGTGTACGAGGGGGGCATAGCTACAGATTGAGGGGTAGTAGATTTAAGACAGATGTCAGAGGCAGGTTCTTTACTCAGAGAGTGGTAAGGGCGTGGAATGCCCTACCTGCCAATGTAGTTAACTCAGCCACATTAGGGAGATTTAAACAATCCTTAGATAAGCACATGGATGATTTTGGGATAGTGTAGGGGGATGGGCTTAGATTAGTTCACAGATCAGTGCTACATCGAGGGCCGAAGGGCCTGTTCTGTGCTGTACTGTTCTCTAATCTATGTTCTAACTCTTACTGATGGTCACAAATTTAATCCTTGCATTGGAGTCAAACTTTATTGGAATCCTATCAGGCTTTCCTTTTGGCTTTATTGCATCAAAAAGTTACCTTTGAACTCTGTTTCTGACCAATACAATGTTTTTTTTATTTTTGAGATACTCACATCCTGACATCTCAAAGTCTCTCTCGTCTCATTAGGGCACACATTGGATCGAGCACTCCCTCTTCTCCTCCAGGTTCCACTCTGGACAACATCTGAGAAACCCAAGAGCATTCGAGCCTCTGTCTGTGATTCAGAGCTCACAAGCCACTCCCACCACCAGCCCATCAGCCCACCAGTGGGCTTGCTTTTGACCATGTTGCCCTCTTGTCCTGTAACTTGAGGTCATGACGAGGAAGTTAAAATGCCACAGAGGGGTCAGTTCCATGCTTTGCTTCTCTTTCAGGACACATTGGGGACTCAAGAGTTAAACATCCCACTGCCAAAGGACTGACTGCAGTATCAACAGAAAGCCTGTACTCTTACAGTACAGACACAACAGCTCAATATGGGGAGGCTGACTGTCTTTCAGAAATGGAGCCTAGTGGAGCCACACATGTGGATTCCCCCTGTAGCCCCAGATGGAAGCATTTGTCCTTTCCAGACAAGACTGACAGCCTTGGCTACAACCCTGTTAAACTGCCTCCTGCTCCCACTGTCCTACTTCCCCTCCATATTAGCACAGGGATGTGAATCCCCCATTTACTGAAGGAAGAACCCTTCTGCCTTAATCTCTTCCCTTCAACACATAATCATGAACAATATGATAATCAGTTTCTGTAATCCACTCACACGTTATCACAGGGCATCGACATCGATCGGGCTTGTAAATTCACAATTACCTACTTTAAACTATGTGATGAGAATCACCCATGTGACTGGTAAACCTTTTGTTTAATTCCTATAAAATATACTGTCTGTGTGTGTGTAGGGCAGAGATTCGTGGAGAAGTGTCACCACAAGCAGACACACGGCTACTTTGGAGATGCTTTGAATCTCTCACCGCCTGTCCGATAATTAAGCTACTGCTGTTGTACCAGAAAACTTGCGTCGTCCGGATTTGTGGAACAAAATAGAAATCAACAATGATCCGATTAAACCTCCCTATGTGATATAAAAGGTCTCCCTGGGATGAGGAGTAATCCTTTCTCAGAGAGTTGTTATTCTGTTGACATCTCTGCTCTCAGGAAGCAGTGAAAGCTGGGGAATTGAATTTATTCAAAGCTGATGCAGATAGATGTTTTGATAGATGGAATTGAGACAAGGTAATGGGGCAGACAGGAAAGTGAAGATCACACCAGAACCTGATCAATGATGATCTTAGTGAATGTTTCAAAAGGCAGAATGATCTATTCTTGCTTCTATGTTCCATGTCCTTTCATCAGAGGTGCACTGCAACAGAATGATTTTTCTCTCCAGTAACAGAATGGACTATTGCTTCTTCCCATTTCCCTCCCTCTTCCCATCTCCATCCTTCTTCCCATTTCCCTCCCTCTTCCCATCTCCCTCCTTCTTCCCGTCTCCCTCCCTCTTCCCAGCTCCCTCCTTCTTCCCGTCTCCCTCTTTTTTATGGCCTTTACCTGTCGGAAGAACAAGAGCATGAAAGACAATGGGAATGCTGTCACCCCTCCCCACTGTGCCCCATCGCCTGGTTTGCCGATGAGTTTTCATTCCTGTCAGTGCGAATCCCACAATGCTCAAAGTGTGGTTTCCTGTTTCTCCCTCCTGGCCTCTTTATCCTCTCGCACCTTCAACTGCGTTAGACCCAACTCGTGACAATCTTGGATTTATTCTTTGTTCCTCAGCTGCCACTTTGCAATTCAAATGCTGCTTCCTCCAGCTTACTGTCATCAGCAAATCTCGTTGTGAAGTTTAATCTCTTCTTTATAAGTTAAAGGAGTAATGTTTGTAGAAGGGGTATGATTTCGGTTTTTCGGACATGTTAAATGACACTGAATAAGCTCAGGAATGCTCAGTTAATCACAGAAAAACAAACAGTCATTTGCAGCTGAAGTATGACACCGAAGAGGAATATTTCCACTGTCAAATGTTTTTCCATTAAGATGTTATTGCCTCTTGAAAAATTCACATTATGTTTTAGAGTCAGGCACAAATTGTATTCCGTTCAAACTCAGTACTTTATAAATGTTACTGTTGACTCAAACCAAAGAAGACCAGAGTTTAATCTTTTCCTTCCGATAGCAAGTGTCATTGTCCCTGAATACCTACCACTTCAGTCTCAAGCTCTGTCACATTTCACATCACCCTGAGGACTAATAAAGCAACTACAGAGGAATTAGCTCCACTGGTATGATAGCAGTAACCAGCAGAGACAGATTGAAGGTGATTGACAAAGGAAGTGGGATGGGGGTGAAAGGACAGTTTGTTTTGATGCAGTGAGTTACTGTGATGTGAGACATACTGCCTGAAAGTACAGTGAAAGCAGATTCAACAGGAACCTCTATGAGAGAATTGGATAGAAATTAGATGTCATACTACACCAGGTTTAGTCCAACAGGTTTATTTGAAATCCCAAGTGCTCCAAAAGCTTGCGATTTCAAATAAACTTGTTGGGCTATAAACTGGTGGTGTGTGACTTCTGACTTTGCCCCCTTCCTGTCCAACACTGGCACCTTCATAAATATTAAGAAGGGAAAGTTTTGCAGGGTTATCGGGGAATGAGGACAAGAGTGGGACTGAACTTATAGCTCTTTCAAAGATACAATGATCTGATTGGATTCCTGTGTTATAATCTTCGAGGAGAAAGTGAGGACTGCAGATGTTGGAGATCAGAGCTGAAAATGTGTTGCTGGAAAAGTGCAGCAGGTCAGGCAGCATCCAAGGAGCAGGAGAATCGATGTTTTGGGCATAAGCCCTTCTTCAGGAATGAGGAAAGTGTGTCCAGCAGGCTCAGATAAAAGGGAGGGAGGAGGGACTTGGGGGAGGGGCGTTGGGAATGCGATAGGTGGAAGGAGGTCAAGGTGAGGGTGATAGGCCGGAGAGGGGGTGGGGGCGGAGAGGTCAGGAAGAAGATTGCAGGTCAAGAAGGCGGTGCTGAGTTCGAGGGATTTGACTGAGACAAGGTGGGGGGAGGGGAAATGAGGAAACTGGAGAAATCTGAGTTCATCCCTTGTGGTTGGACGGTTCCTAGGCGGAAGATGAGGCGCTCTTCCTCCAACCGTCGTGTTGCTATGGTCGACCAAGGGATGAACTCAGATTTCTCCAGTTTCCTCATTTCCCCTCCCCCCACCTTGTCTCAGTCAAATCCCTCGAACTCAGCACCGCCTTCCTAACCTGCAATCTTCTTCCTGACCTCTCCGCCCCCACCCCACTCCAGCCTATCACCCTCACCTTGACCTCCTTCCACCTATCGCATTTCCAACGCCCCTCCCCCAAGTCCCTCCTCCCTACCTTTTATCTTAGCCTGCTGGACACACTTTCCTCATTCCTGAAGAAGGGCTTATGCCCAAAACGTTGATTCTCCTGTTCCTTGGATGCTGCCTGACCTGCTGCGCTTTTCCAGCAACACATTTTCAGTTCCTGTGTTATAATTCTATCATCAGGAATGTGTGAAGATGTTCATGGTTTGGCTCATATAAACTTGAGGTGTCATAGCAGATGTTGGATATTAGGATCACAGACATTCCTGGGGAGATCCTGTCACATCCTGCATAATCTGTGTGTAGCTGTTGTGATTATTTGAACAACTGCCATCTGGGCATTGATTGACAGTGCAAATGTTACATGACTAAAATGGTCTGAGTTTGATGTATGAGAGACTGGATCAGCTAGGACTATATTCACTGGAATTTAGAGGAATGAGGGGGATCTCATAGAACCCAATAAAATTCCAACAAGACAAGTCAGGGTAGATGCAGGAATTCAGAGGGGAATGTTCAGTGAGACCTGGGTAACCACATGCACTAGTCACTGAAACTAAGCAATGCAGGTGTAGCAGGCAGTGAAGAAGATAACCTGTATATTGGCTTTCCTAGTGAGAGGATTTGAGTACAGGAGCAGGGATGCCTTGCTGCAATTATACAGAACATTGATGAGGCCACAGCTGGAGCATTGAGAGCAGTTTTCATCTTCTTATCTGAGGAAGGATGTTCTGGGTATAGAGGGAATACAGCAAAGGTTTACCAGGCTGACTCCTGGGATGGTCGGACTGATGCAAGAGGAGAGCTTGAGTCAGTTGGGATTGTATTCACTGAATGAGGGAGCATCTCTGAGAAACCTCTAAAATTCTAACAGGACTATACTGGCGAGATGCAGGAACAGTATTCCCAATAGTGGGCGGCACGGTGGCACAGTGGTTAGCACTGCTGCCTCACAGCGCCTGAGACCCGGGTTCATTTCCCGCCTCAGGTGACTGACTGTGTGGAGTTTGCACATTCTCCTCGTGTCTGTGTGGGTTTCCTCCGGGTGCTCCGGTTTCCTCCCACAATCCAAAGATGTGCAGGTCAGGTGAATTGGCCATGCTAAATTGCCCGTAGTGTTAGGTAAGGGGTAAATGTAGGGGCATGGGTAGGTTACACTTCAGCGGGTCGGTGTGGACTTGTTGGGCCGAAGGGCCTGTTTCCACATTGTAATGTAATCTAATAGTGTGAGAGTCCAGGACCGGGGATCATTGACTAAGGATTATTAAGATTCGTAAGTTCATAAGACATAGGAGTAGAATTAGGCCATTCAGCCCATTGAGTATGCTCTGTCATTCGATCATGGCCGATCTGCTCCTCACCTCCATTTTCCTGCCTTCTCTCCATATCCCTTCAACACATCACCAATTAAACATCTGTCTTACTCCTCCTTACATTTACTCACTGTCCCACCATCCACTGCTGTTTGGGGAGCGAATTCCACAGATTCACAAGCCTTTGGGAGAAGCAATTTCTCCTCAACTCTGTTTTAAATTTTCTCCCCCTTATTCTAAGACTATAACCTCTCATCCTTGAATGCCCCCACAAGAAGAAGCATCCACTCCGCATCTATTTCATCCATTTTGGACTGCGACGGAGAGAAATGTCTTTACCCAGAGAGTGGGGACCCTGTGGAATTCACTGCCACAAGGAAACAGTTGAGGCCAGTTGGGTGGCACGGTGGCTCAGTGGTTAGCTTGCTGCCTCACAGCGCCAGAGACCCGGGTTCAATTCCTGCTTCAGGCGACTGACTGTGTGGAGTTTGCACATTCTCCCTGTGTCTGCGTGGGTTTCCTCCGGGTGCTCCGGTTTCCTCCCACAGTCCAAAGATGTGCAGGTCAGGTGAATTGGCCATGATAAATTGCCCGTAGTGTTAGGTGAAGGGGTAAATGTAGGGGAATAGGTCTGGATGGGTTGCGTTTCGGTGGGTCAGTGTGGACTTGTTGGGCTGAAGGGCCTGTTTCCACACTGTAAGTAATCTAATCTAAAAAAAACAGTGAATGTTTTCAAGAAGGAGCTAGATATAATTCTTAGGGTTAAAAGGATCAAAGGGTCTGGGGAAAGAGTAGGGAGTGGGATTGAGTTGGATGGTCAGCCATGATCCTACTGAATGATGGAACAGGCTCAAAGGGATGAACGGTCTACTCCAGCTCCTATTTCCTATTTTTGTAAGGTGTCTCAGTTTGGTTGTAACACTGTGAGCTTCTATTGGTGGCTGTGGCTGGGAGGTCTGATCTTTAACCCTTTGACACCTGGAGAGTTCAGAGCTTTCATCGATCATCAGGAGAAGCAGCAATTATAGCGTCATCGAGATGTACAGCACGAAAACAGACCCTTCTGTCCAACCCGTCCATGCCGACCAGATACCCTCAATTAATCTAGAACCATTTTCCAGCATTTGGCCTATATCTGTCCAAACCCTTCCTATTCGTATACCCATCCAGAAGCCTTTTAAATTTTGTAATTGTACCAGCCTCCACCATCTCCACTGATAGTTCATTCCATACACGTACCACCCTCTGCATTAAACAGTTGCCCCTTCGGTCCCTTTTAAATTTTTCCCCTCTCACTCTAAACCTATGCCCTCTAGTTCTGGACTCTCCAACCCCAGGGAAAAGACTTTGTCTATTTACTCTATCCATATCCCTCATGATTTTATAAACCTCTATAAGGTCACCCCTCAGCCTCCAACGCACCAGGGAAAACAGCCCCAGCCTATTCAGCCTCTCCCTGTAGCTCAAACCCTCCAACCCTGGCAACATCCTTGTGAATCTTTTCTGAACCCTTTTCTCCCGAGTGCTGAAATGGCCAGTGATTGGCTGCAGGTAATTGAGGGGGTAAGGCTGAAACAGGAACATCTTATTGTAATACAAAGCCTGAAATGAACACACTCGTTAAGGTGCTGACTGGAGCAATTGGCAAATGGAATGTTACCCCAAGCTGTGTAATGAAGTGACTCTTTCCAACATTTCTCTGTGCGCCTCTTTGATTAATTAGCATCCCAAAATTGTACAACAGACAAGAAACAGTTTTGTTTCAGAGTTAGGCTTCAGAGCGTGTGTTTTGGGAGAAATGTGGTGTGGGAGAGAATTCCAGATCCAGGGTCCGGGCAGCTGAACCTGGGAAATCTCTTGCTCGCCTATGTTTTCATCGCTTTACCCTCCCCATGAGGGGCAGCAGCTGCCCCTATTTGGTGTCCCATCAGGGATCAGCCCTGCTCCATTGAGCCTGAGCTACAACACCAGCTGTGAGCCCAGATCAAAGAGTCCCACTTCCACCAGAGGCACACGCATATGGATATTTTGGAAATCACTTCTAAAGTCCCATTGGAAAGTTTCTGAGGAGAATGTGAGTACTGCGGATGCTGGAAATTAGTGTCAAGATTAGAGTGGTGCTGGAAAAGCACAGCAGGTCAGGCAGCATCCGAGGAGCAGGAAAATCAACATTTCATCAGGCTTCTGAGGATTCTGAGAAATATTTCTGAGGATTCAACTCTGAGGAGTAGGTCTCTATGTAAAAAGGTCCAGAACAACATTCAACGTGACTCAATCTCATGAGTCTGCTGAACAAATGAGTACAACATTCCAGGGAATCATTAATCTGTTGCTCCCAAGATGTTTGTAATTATACATAGCTACCCACACAAGCTCTATCTGAGATCAAATGAAGATCTTTATAATATTTACTTCTGAATGGAATAGAGTTATGGAATGGTTGGGCACACTGGGAGCTCATTCAATCCATCCTGTGGATGCAAGCTCTTTGGTGGAACCATCAAAGTCATCCCACAAACGCCCTGCACATTTTCTTTTCCCAAGTATCCATCTATTCTCTTTGAAAGTTCTCATTAACTCTATTTCCATCAACCTTACAGACAGCACAATCCAGCTACCAACAGCTCACTGTATCAAAGATCATTCTTACTGTCACTTCTAGATCTTTAGCCAACTATCTTAAAGCTGTAATAAAGATGATCTGTAACGTTGTTCTTACAGATTATCTGTAAAGATAATAAATCTGTAATAAAACAACTGCAGATGGATGCTGGAGATCTGGAGCACACAAAGTAAGGAGAAACTCAGCAGGTCTGGCAGCATCTGTGATGAGAGAAACAGTTAACATTTCAGGTCCAGTGACCCTTTATCAGAACTGAACTCTGATTTCTCTGCACAGATGCTGCCGGACCTGTTGAAATCTCCAAGAATTTCCGTTTTTGTTTCTGGAATCAATTTGTCTTCATTCATCTGATCACAATCTTCTTTGGCTTTGACCAACCTCTTTAAAAACTTCCTTTAACCTTCTCTGTTGTCAGGCAGATAATCCCAGTCTCTCTCTAATCTGCACGGGAAACAGCTTTGGGAGTGGATCAGAATTCAAATAATGGGTGGACTGATTCAAAATGTTGCAGTTAGTGAATAAAGGCAGCAAAGATGAGCACGGACAGCCAGGATTTAGAATACCTTGCCAGGCAGGCTGCAGGATCAATACAAACATTAGATATAGGAGCAGCAGTAGGCTATTCAGCCCATCGAGTCTGTTCCACCATTCAATGAGATCGTGGCTGATCTGATAATCCTCAACTCACTTTCCTGCCTTATCCTATATCCTTTGATTCCCTCCGAATTAAAAAAAACCTCTTACTTCAGCCTTGATTATACTTAATGACCTAGCCCCAACAGTCCTCTGTGGTAAAGAATTCAACAGATTCACTTCCCTTGGAGAGAAAGAAAAAGTCCTCTTCATCTGTCTTAATTGGGTGACCCTTTACTCTGAGATGATGTCCTACACTCTCTGACAAGGGGAAACAACCTTTCTGTATCTCCCTGTCAATTCCCCTCAGAAATCTATGTTTCAATAAGGTCACCTCTCACTATTGTCAACTTCAATGAGTACAGGTCTAACCTACTCACCCTGTCCTCATGAGGCAATCCCTCCATATCTGGAATCAACTGAGTGAACTGCTTCCAATAACACAACACTTTCTGTTTCAATAAGGAGACGGTACTGGTTGGAATCAGGTGGATCTTATTGACTATGAGATCCTTGATTGGGGTTGCTAACCTGGGCCACATAGGGAGCCCTGGCTGACAGATAGAAACAGGGGACTGAGAATCTCCTCAGTTCAAGGACTGACTCTGAGCTCTATGGTCACAGCAACATAAAGGATGACCTGATGGGATACTGACCTCTGTGCAGTTATTTCAGGAACTAACAGTATTCCAACTGTGGCCTGATGAGTTCCTTGTGGAATTTTAGTCAATCCTCCCTAGTTTCATACACCATTCACTTTAAAATAAAGGCCAACAGTTTACTTGCTTTCACTCTTACCCACTGAACTTGGATGGCAGCTTTTTGTAATTTCAAGTCAATTGCGACCTTCAAAAGCAAAATAAATTCTCAAAGGAGAAAAGGATTATGAGGTTCTGGGGAAAGAATGGGGCAATGGGATTAAGCAGAGTGCTTTTGCAAAGCCCCAACATAGGAAGATGGGCTGATTGGCCTCCATCTGTGATGCATAATCCCGTGAGTCTATGAAGATTGCATTTTTGAATAAGATCACTGAAAGTTGGATTAAATATCAAACCGCACCCAAATGCGATCAAGATCAAATTCCTTTCTGAAAAGCTATTTTTTTCGGATGCACCAGATGAGCAAAAGATAGTATTCATCTGAAGGGAAATCAGGGTGTGGAGCTCCCATAAAAAAAGACAAGGACTAATACCGAGATATGCTCACCAGGATTGCACATATGTACCAGAAATATATGAATTGAATCCTGGAGAGTTGGAAGGGAGTCAAACGTGAGAGACTGGTTAGCCCAGAGTGATAGCTTTATAAGGACTGGATTAGAGAAGTTAGTCAGTGGTTCATCAGCCAAATAGACTCAGCTGCATGGATTAAATTCAGGACAACTCTCTAGAGGTGGCAATGCAATCTGAAACTTAGGAAAATACATGCTTTCCCCTTGACTTCGCATGATATGTTTATGCAGCTGACTTGATTTAGAACCAGGGCTAAATTCAGTACATTACATATCATAAAGTACTTCCTTACTTGATGACAGTGTTGGTATTTAAGCACCCATTCTGTAAACAGCAAAGTCCTATAAACAGTGAATTGAATAAGACATTACACCATTTCTTCATTGATGATGCTGTTAAATTGCAGCAAGAGTGTTAATCTGAATAAAACCATGCTCTTCAGCCTGAGATACAACAGGGTTAGACTGCCTTAGCATTGGAGAGCAAGTCCACTGATATAACGATAACAACAACAAGCTGCATTTAACTGCCCCCCTCCCCATCCCCACTGCCGAGGTAATGAAACATCCCAACGCGCCTCACTGGAATGTAATCAGACAAAGATTGACTCTGCTCCATTTAAGGAGATATTAAGGCAGTTGTCACAATGATTGGTTGAAGAGGTAAGCCTTAAAGGAAAAGAAGGATCTAAAACAAATCAGGCAGGCAAGAAATATCTCTGACCATTATCACATTGCTGTTTGTGGAGTTGTGCAGAACATGGACTCCTAAACTCTCTACAGTATTACAGTGACTGCAGATTGTCAGGAATGTGTCCACTATGAATGTTCTGCATCAAGGAAGCTGCTATATAAATGCAACAATGCTGTATCAATTTCTCTGTTTACACTGTGCTTCAGTTTGGAGCTGTCCAGGTATTGAATAGCACTGCATTGGCATTGTAAGTTCTCGTGATTATATATGGAACAAAAAGTTTCAGTCTGGCTCTGTGACACCTCGATTTACCTGCCATCACCCAGTGGGGTCAAATTTGGCCCATTATCCCTGGAATCATATCAAATTGAAAAATTAATTAAACCCCTGAACTGTCCAGTTGTGCCTCATTCTGTTATTCAGTTTACAAGAATATGCAGACCAAATTTCTCATCAACAAAAAAAACATTGATTTTTGAAATGAAATTGCTTTTATAACCAACGGCAAAAATGAAACTATATTTGCAAATGTATAACTCTATGACCTAAACTCTGCCCATTTTAAAAATTCTCATTGTTAACCCACACTGGGTAGCATGCGAGTAATCAATCCCTGCTATTCCCAGATTATTCCAAAAGTTAAAGGATTTAAAAAGTTGCCAAGTTCCACAATTTTCCTGACTTTGAGATCCAAATTGACAAAAAAATCTGTAACTACCATGAATAAAGATCATAGAACCATAGAACCCCTACAGTGTGGAAACAGGCCCTTCAGCCCAACAAGTCCACACTGACCCTCTGAAGAGTAACCCACCCAGACTCATTCCCCTAACCAATTATCCTATATATCCCCCTGACTAATGCACCTAGGTAAAAACAATGACTGCAGATGCTGGAAACCAGATTCTGGATTAGAGTGGTGCTGGAAAAGCACAGCAGTTCAGGCAGCATTCAAGCCCTGAACACTATTGGACAATTCAGCATGGCCAATTCACCTAACCTGCATATTTTCGGATTGTGGGAGGAAACCAGAGCACCCCAAGGAAGCCCACATGGACACAGGGAAAATGTGCAAATTCCACCCAGACAATCGCCCGAGGCTGGAATCGAACCTAGGTCCCTGGCGCTGTGAGGCAGCAGTGCTAACCACTGAGCCACCGTGCCACCCCTCAAAGATCTCTGACTTATGAGTTAAAAACTACACATTACAGTAACTGATGAGGGGAAATAATCTGGTTCTCTTCAGGCTTGAGATGTCTTTTACTGCAGGGCAGAAGCACAGCTCCTTCCCTTGCAGAGGTCTGATGGTGTTTTACATAAACTTATTTAAACACCTACAATACCTCAGAGCTAATTGCTCAGTTGTTGACAGGCAGGAAACCTTTGTCAGATATAACTGGATACCATTTCACAGACCAATCAGCTACTTGTTGCTCTATTTGTACACAGGCCTCTGATTCCAGCTCATCTATAGCTCAGTTTGCCCAGCTGCTTGAACCAACAGCTGTGTAAACATCCCTCACAATGAGCATTCGATAACTTGTTTTTAAAAGATACAGCAACTTCTCCAGCAACCCATGGTTTACAAAACAGTCCTGTTCCCATTTCAGTCCACAACCAAAACCATAGAAAATAAAAAGATACAATCTTTATGTCACATAAAGAAACAAGGCACAAATATTATGGGTGGGAAAGGAAGTAAAAGTCAGAAAAGCATGGTTCTGGCACTAGTCTGGATTACAGAATGGTGATGTTTTGTTTTTTGCAGCTTTCATTGGAGAGAGAGAGAGACACAGAGGGAGAGAGGAAGGGGGCAAGAGAGGAAGAAAGAGAGAGGGGTTGGCGAGAGAGAGCGAAAGAAAAAGAAAGGTATAGAGAGAGAGAAGGGGAGAGAGATAGATAGAGATGGAGAGAGAGAGATAGATATATATATATAGAGAGAGAGAGAGGTGGAGAGCGCGAGAGAGGGAGGGTCAGAGAGAGAAAGATAAAGATAGACAGGTGGAGACAGAGAGACAGAGAGAGAGGGGGGGAGGGAGTGGGAGAGAGAGGCAGAGAGAGAAAGAACAAAGAACAAAGAAAATTTACAGCCCAGGAATAGGTCCTTCAGCCCTCCAAGCCTATGCTGATCTAAATCCACTGTCTAAACCTATCACCCAATTCCTAAGGGCCTGTAACCCTCTGCTCCCCACCTACTCATGCACCTTAAATGAATCTACCGTGTCTGCCTCTACCACCTCTACTGGCAACGCGTTCCAGACACCTACCATCCTCTGTGTGAAGTACTTGCATCCCCCTTAAACTTTTCTCCTCTCACCTTGAAAATGTGACCTGTTGTTATTGAATCTCTCACCGTGGGATCTCTATCTACCATGTCTATACCCTTCATGATTGTGTGGACCTCAATCAGGTCCCCCCTCAATCTCCTTTTTCCTAATGAAAACAATCCTAACCTTCTCAACCTCTCTTCATAGCTAGCACCTTCCATACCAGGCAATATTCTCGTAAACCTTCTCTGCACCCTCTCCAAAGTGTCCACATCCTTTTGGTAAAGTGGCGACCAGAACTGTACACAGTATTCTAAATGCAGTCTTGTACAATTTTAACATAACCTGCCAGCTCTTGTACTCAATACCCCTTCTGATGAAGACAAGCATACCATATGCCTTCTTGACCACTCTATCCACTTGTGCAGCCACCTTGAGGGCACAATGGACCTGCACTCCCAGATCTCTCTGCCCATCAACTTTTCCCAAGGCTCTTCCATTCACTGTATAATTTGCTCTAGAATTAGACTTCCCAAAATGCATCACCTCACATTTGCTTGCTTTGAACTCCATCTGCCACTTCTCCACCCAACTCTCCAGTCTGTCTATATTCTCCTGTATTCTCTGACAGTCCCCTATACTTTCTGCTAATTCACCAATCTTCATGTCATCTGAAAATTTACTGATCAGACCAACAATGTCCCCTTCCAGATCATTTATGTACATCACAAACAACAGTGGCCCCAACACTGACCCCTGTGGAACACCACTGGGCACCTTTCTCCATTTCGAGAAACTCCCTTCAACTACTACTCTCTGTCTCCTGTTGCTCAACCAGTTCTTTATCCACCTAGCTAGAATACCCTGCACACCATGTGACCTCATTTCTCTATTAGTCTATCATGGGGAACCTTACCAAATGCCTTACTAAAGCCCATGTATATGACATCAACAGCCCTTCCTTCATCTATCAACTTGGTCACTTCCTCAAAGAACTCTATTAAGTTGGTAAGGCATGATCTCCCCTGCACAAAACCATGTTGCCTGTCACTGATAAGCCCATTCTTTTCCAAATATGAATAGATTTTATCCCTCAGTACCTTCTTCAGCAACATTCCTACCACTGACATTAGGCTTTCTGGTCTGTAGTTACCTGGATTATCCCTACTACCCTTCTTGTACATGGGGCTAACATTAAAGGGTGGGGGGGGGGGGAGTGGGGGCAGGGATGGCAGGCTGCATTTTTTTTCAAGCAGATAGCTGTAACCACTTGTTCAAGAACCAATCAAGAAATTGTTACTATGCTGAACTCACAACACATCCTGATTGAAAGAAAAATCAAAAGAACAACTTTAACAAAACTGTTCTGAACATCATCCCACAGAACTGAGGTCACCCTGTGGATAAATTCACAACGAGTTCCAGTAACCCATTTTTAAATGAGCACCATATTCTTCCATAGATTTCTTGGTTTAAATCAGTATCTTTATTCTGTGGTCCCTTGCCGAAAAAAAAATGTGGTTTTACACATTCTGCAAAATCAGAGTGAGATATTATCACTAGAGCAGTCATGGAAGGGTGGTACACTGTCTTCCAGTGGTAAGCATCAGAAATTGGTTCATAACTACTTGATGCAATAATACTAATGGATCACCTATAAGCCTCGTTGATACACTCTGGGGGATAGATACACTTTGTGGGATAATAGACTGGAGCAATGAAACATTTAAAAATTCAGTAAAGGCAATTTTGAATAGTTATAGTAAGTCATATAATGCTGTAATCTCTACTGGATGAGTCATATATCAGCTTTGATCCAGTAAAGCTAATGTGTCATATTTGTAGTAATGGACACATGAGACATCGAAAGCTTATTGAAAAGGCCATCTTAAAATGAATCTGTTAAAGTAACCAGGCTCATGAGAAGGAAACTGTCTCAATAAAGCTGATTAAAACAATGATCCAAACACTGTGTATTTTTCTTGCAACAATCCTTTTCTTCATGTAACATCCACGATTATTCAAGGGTAGCTGATATCTGGGTTTATGCTATGATTTGATGACAACTTACAAGGGAGCTTGCAAAAAAGGACCACAGAGCTGAAATCAGGTTTGAACTCCACACAAAGTAAACCAAAGAGCTGTGGATGCTGGAGATCTGAAACCAAAACAAACATTTCTGAAGAAACTCAGCAGATCTGGCAGCATCTGTGGGGAGAGAAATAGAGTGAATGTTTTGAGTCCAGTAAAAGGAATGGATGGTGTGGGTGAAAAGTCACTGAACTCAAAAGGTTAGTTCTGCTTTCTTCCTAAAGATGCTGCTAGACCTGCTGAGTTTCTTCAGCAATTTCTTTTATGTTTGAACCCCGCACTTTTGCCTTTATTAGGAACTATCTACCTGGACTCACCACCTAAACACAGCAGCTAAAAGAGCAGGTCAGAGGCTGGGAATACTGCAGGGAGTAACTCCCCTCCTGACTCCCCAAAAGCCTGTCCACCATCTACAAGGCCCAAGTCAGGAGGGTGAGGGAATACTCCCCACTTGCCTGGATGGGGACAGCTCCAACAACACTCAGGAAGCTCAACACCATCCAGGACAAAGCAACCGGCTTGATTGACACCACATCCACTCCCTCCACCACTGACGCTCAGTAGCAGCAGTGTGTATCATTTACAAGATGCACTGCAGAAATTCACCAAAGATCCTCAGAGAGCACCTTCCAAACCCACAATCATTTCCATCTAGAAGGACAAGGACAGCAGATACATGGGAACACCATCCCCTACTATTTCCACTCCAAGTTACTCACCATTCTAACTTGGAAATATATCGCTGTTCCCTTAGTGTCGCTTGGCCAGTATCCTGGAATTCCATCCCTCAGGGCATTGTGGGTCTACCCACAGCACATGGACAGCAGCGATTCAAGAAGGCACCCCCACCTTCTCAAGGGGCGACTAGGGACGGGCAGTAAATACTGACAAAAAAATGATGGCCATGTCCTGTGCATAAATTAAAAAAATGTTACTGAGCTTTGCTTTCAAATGCATCTTACAAAGCCAAGAATTAAAATATAATCGTGCTCAGTGTTCCTTTCTTTGCTGTCAATTTACTTTTTCTGTATTCTTTATTCACTTTACTTGAAGTGGTGGATGGGGCTGGTTGGACAATGTGAATATTTCTAGTTATGGCAGAATCCAAATCTTGGGGCTCACCAATCCAACCTCACAGTGAATCGGTTCTTAAAGAAATAGTGAGAAATGTCTTTACTCAGAGATTGGTGAGAAGGTGAAAAAATGGTGGACAACAACAACTCAGGTGATTCGGGAATGCAACTAGACAGGTCTATGAGAGAGAAAGGGATAAAAAGAGACGCTGGAAGGATGAAGTGAGGCAGTTGGAATAGAAGACGACCTGTATCAATCATAAACACACCAGCACTGAGACTTAATGTGCTAAATGTATCTCTGAGCCAGTAGACCATTGGAGTCCTCAGTCAAAGACTCCTCCAATGAAGACCCTGGGTGTGTGGTTTGAAATGTGGAACAGCTGCTTGGAAGCAACCCACTGAGGAGAACAACAGCTGATCACTGTTCAGCAATATTTCCAGTCACAAACTACAGCGCACTGCAATCCTTTCATCACACAATCACCAGGATATGTCCAGGACCACAATTAATATTCCTGTTGTCCAATGTTGCAGTCTTACCGGTTCCTACAGGAACACACTTTGCACACCAAGATTTCCAACAAGCCTGTGGTTTTTTTACACTCTCTGGAGGGTCTACAGGCTATTTCTCAGGACAGGATAACCCCCCCCCCCACCCCCCCCCCCCCCCAACTCCTACAATGCTCATCTTTGGGATGTTCGTTAACTCATTCCATCAGTAACAGCGTGGGAGGGGGGAAATGGCTGTGTTTCCTGCTCTCCCTTGGGAACATGGCGAACATCACTCAGCTGCAATGTTAGGCCCCACATGACCCCAACTAAACCCCATTTCTCATCAGCAATAATGGGGTTAAAATCAAGTCTCTGACTAATAGATCTCCGACAGATTGCCAGAGGTAAAACCACTGGACCCAAATGGTCACAGAAGCTACGTCAAATAAGAGTAAAGACTTGCATTTCTGCACATCTCTCATAACCTCAGGGCGGCCCAATGGTTTCCTGATCATTTCAATGTACAGTCACTGTTGTAATGTTGTAAGTGGAGCAGTCAATTTATGCACAGCCAGTTTCTACAACCAGGTAATGTGTCGGTAACTGGATAATGTTCCTGGGATATTGTTAGGGGCTAGCTATTAGCCTAGATATTGAGAAGAATGACACTGTCCTTTTGCAAAACAATGCGATGGAATTCTTCCTAGAGAGATTAGACAGGCTCTCAGTTTAGCGTTTTAATATTGCAAATGCAGCAGCAAGTTGTTTACAAATAACAGTGTTTCCAAAGTGTGCCGCGGGTAAAAGAAAATAAGCAACCAAGAGATAAAACATTTTCTAAAATAAAACAAGAAATGAGAAAATGAAAGCCTCTAGCATATTTTGAAAACTGAGACCCTCCAAATAAACAATGGTGGGGAGCATGGTGACTCAGTGGTTAGCACTGCAGCACCAGGGACTGGGTTCGATTTCAGCCTCAGACGACTGTGGAGTTTGCACATTCTCCCCGAGTCTGCGTGGGTTTCCTCCCACAGTACAAAGATGTGCAGTTTACATGGATTGGCCATGCTAAAATACCCACAGTGTTCAGGGATGTGCAAGCTAGGGGGATTAGCCATGGGAAAGGCATGATTACTGGGAGAGAGTAGGGGACGTGGGTGTAGATGGATGTTCTTTGGAGGGTCAGAGTGGACTTGATGGGCTGAATGGCCTGCCTCCACATTGTAGGGTTTCTATGAAACAAAAGGTTCTACTGCACTTGCTGAAGGCTACTCTCCCTGACAAGGACACGTGTCTGCATGTTATTTTAAAGAAGGCAGGTTGTGTATCCTGTGTGGCACCAATGCTGCAAGGAATGATCTAGTTCCTTGCAAGTTATTTAATTTATTTTCCTCTTTTTAAATTCTTTTCCCTAAAGGTCTCAATTAAGTCATTTTCTTTTCTTGTCCACAAAACAAAATTCCTGATTCATGATTTTGGACCATTACGAAATGTCTGCAGTGACAGAATGCTAAAAGAACACAGCAAATAATAGACAGATGGAGTATTAATGTTCAAAGTTGTCCTACTCTCCAGCTCACCACATTCTCAAAGGCCAGAGTAATGCTGGCGTTGCAATACAAGAGATGACAAATAAAATGAGTAAACAAATTACAAAACCTGATCATTAATCTAAAATTCTAGGCAGAGAGAGAATTCTCACTGTCCCACTTACAATACCAGAAGTAATTAATTGCAATGTTTTCAGTGTATTTAGAATGCAATGCAGCAGAAAATTGTGCAGGAGACCTGAAGCAGTGCTCAAAGAAATGCTTCCATGCACCTGTCACTGAAGGACATCCTAATGCAGAAAGTGTAGTTCTCTTGATGTGCTGTTATCTTTGCAATATAGAAAGTGCAACAGCCAGCCTGTGCACAGCAAGATCCCACAAACAGTGTTGAGGTGATGGCTGGATGAACCTGCTATCGTGATGTGAAATGGGGGAATAAATACTGGTGAGGACACCAATGGCCTTCACTCTGGTCTGATACAGAGACAACAGTTATCGACGCACTCACCACAACCCACCCATCTCATGTAAGGCATTAGATGAACTAAATTGGGATGCATAAGTAGAGGATGGGTTGCTTGAAAACCAAACCTCTGCCACTGATTCTGACGTCACATCAACCTTTAACCTTCACCCAGGATCACCTGACTCTCTAGTGCCAGGAGAAAATGCCATCCTGCTTACAAAGTGACTGCTTCGCAGAAGAAAATAGGCACATCCTGGGGGAGTGTGGGTCCCATTCAATAAGGAGGTCAGAACAGTCCCAAGGGACTATCCGAGGCTGTGTTAAGCTGTTAGAACATAGAACATAGAACAATACAGCACAGAACAGGCCCTTCGGCCCATGATGTTGTGCCAAACTTCTATCCTAGATTAAGCACCCATCCATGTACCTATCCAAATGCCGCTTAAAGGTCGCCAGTTGTGGTGCACAGCTTCCCCTTTCCCTCCACCAAGCCCCTGCATCCAAAAGACCCATGACAATGTATCCATGACCATGTTTGGAAAGTGAAGTGGTATTGAAGAATTTCTCGATGATTTGTTTTTCAAATGCACCTCTTTCTGAGATGTTTTTTTGATTAATCCTGGGACAATGGTGGTTTAGGGTGAGGGAGGCTGGTGGTGAGGGGAGCGGAGGTTGGGGCATGGGGAGAGATTGGGTAAAATCGGCAGATGTAACCTTAGAGTTCAGAAGAAGGCAGTGTAGCTCAGTTGAGCAGAGTGACCAGCACATCGACAAAGATCACGATAAGAACAACAGATTTTTGGATGAACTGAAGTTTATGTGGGAGGCAGATTGAGAAAGCATTGGACGTGTCAAGCCTAAAAACAACATAGGCAGAATCGCTGTAATGGCTTGGAAATATTCTTACATCTGAACATGATTGGGTCCTTACACTCATTGAGAGATCCGTATATATCAAAAATGACACCTTCCTCATTTTAATCAAATAGGAACTGAGGCAGTGATCATTTATAACAATGCTTTTCACAGACTGAAAGCTCAAATTACTTCACTGTGAAATATTAATTCAAAGCTGCAAACTCCCCTTTACCAATTGATAGATTGTAGGCTGTACAGATTATTGGCCACTTTACAAAATTACTTTCAAAGATTGTACATATGAAAATGAATGTCAACAAATGTGAAATATCACCAGTTTAAAGCTTGGAAGTTTTGAATTTGTGCGATTGCTGTAGGGAATGTTTGAAAATAATTGAATAGAATCAATTCGAGAGATGAAGGATAAAAGCAGTAAAATACTTGACTCCAGCATGGATGGTCAGTGCAATCTTTGCAAAGTTTTAGAGTGTTATTTCCAGTAAAATGAAAACACAATGCTGCATTCTTTCATGTGGTTGCTCACAAGAACACTTTGACAGCTACAAAGAAACCTTGAAATGGTTGCATTTACTGGTCACCATCTTGAACCATTGCAGTCCCTGGGCTGATGGAACCATCCACAATGTCATGAGGGAGAGAGTTTCAGGATATTCTGACCCAGGGGCAGTGAGAACCCCAATGGGAAAGATAAGTGATGTAGAGGGGAACTTAGATGTGATGCTGTTCCCAAAACATAGTGTTTTGCTGTTGCCAGCACAGAGATGACCAGATTATCTCAATCTAATTTCACAAATTGACCCTGCCTTCAGAATCTGAGCTATTTGAGCTAATGGATTCTCCAGAGTTGGCCATTCAGCTGGACAAGCCTGTTCTACCATTTAATGTGATCATGACTGATCCTCTCTCTCAACGCCGTTATCCTGCTCTCTCCCACTTACCCCTTGACATCATTAGTCTCTAGAAATCTATCTATTTCATTCTCAAATATATTCAGCAACTTCACCTCTACAGCCTTCGGGTGCCAGGAATTCCACGGGTTGACCATCTTCCAAGTGAAGGCATTTCACCTCATCTAAATCCAAAATGGCTGACTTTGAGACCTGAGACTGTGACCTGGGTTTTGCACCCCACCCCCAACATCACCCTGCTTCCAGTATTTCCAGCCCAGTCAGAACTTTGTATATTTCGATGAGCTCAAAATGTTTGTTGACGGTGTGTTGCTGGAAAAGCACAGCAGGCCAGGCAGCATCCGAAGAGCAGGAAAATCGACGTTTTGGGCCAGAGCCCTTCATCAGGAATGAGGCTGGGAGCCTCGGGGGCAGAGAGATAATTGGGAGGTGGTGGGGCTACGGGGAAAATAGCTGACAGTGTGTTAGGTGGATGGAGGTGGGGATAAAGGTGATAGGTCAGAGAGGAGGGTGGAGCGGATAGGTGGGCAGGGAGATTGGCAGGTGGGACAGGTCATGGGGATGGTGCTGAGCTGGAAGGTTAGAACTGGGATAAGGTGGGGAGAGGATAAATGAGGAAACTGGTGAAGTCCACATTGATCCTATGGGGTTGAAGGATCCTGAAGTGGAAGATGAGGCATTCTTCCTCCAGGTGTTGGGTGGTGAGGGAGAGGCGATGGTGGAGGCCCAGGATCTGCATGTATGTGGCAGAGTGGGAGGTGGAGTTGAAATGTTGGGCCATGGTTGGTTTGATTGGTGCTGGTGTCCTGGAGATGTTCCCTAAAGCGCTCTGTGAGGAGGCGTCCAGTCTCCTCAATGTAGAGGAAACTGCATCAGGAGCAACGGATACAATAAATGATATTGGTGGAAGGCAGATGAAACTTTGATGGATGTGGAAGGCTCCTCTGGGGCCTTGGATGGAGGTGAGGGAGTCTCAGGTTTTGCAGTTCCTGCAGTGAACTGCTCAAACTCCTCATTCATTAATTAACAAACAGTTCATCAGTTTCGCAAATACCCTTCACCCCGACCTCAAATTCAACTGGACCATCTCTGACACCTCCCTCCCCTTCCTAGACCTCTCCATCTCCATCCAAAAGGAGCGACTTAACACTGACATTTTTTACAAACTCACCGACTCCCAAAGCTACCTGGATTACACTTCTTCACACCCTATCTCCTGCAAAAATGCCATCCCGTATTCCCAACTCCTCTGTCTCCGCCGTATCTGCTCCCAGGAGGACCAGTTCCACCACAGAACACACCAGATGGCCTCCTTCTTTACAGACCAAATTTCCCCTCCCATGTAGTTGAAGATGCCCTCCTACGCATCTTATCCACATCCCGCTCCTCCGCCCTCAGACCCCACCCCTCCAACTGCAACAAGGACAGAACCCCCCTCGGTCCTAATCTTCCATCCCACCAACCTCTGCATAAATCTTATCATCCTCCAACATTTCCACCATCTCCAAACTGACCCCACCACCAGGGATATATTTCCCTCCCCACCCCTATCCGCTTTCTGTAAAGACCATTCCCTCCGTGACTACCTGGTCAGGTCCACACCCCCCAACAACCCACCCTCCCGTCCTGGCACTTTCCCCTGCCACCACAGGAATTGTAAAACCTGCGCCCACACCTCCTCCCTCACCTCCATCCAAGGCCCCGAAGGAGCCTTCCACATCCATCAAAGTTTTACCAGCACATCCACCAATATCATTTATTGTATCCGTTGCTCCCGATGCGGTCTCCTCGACATTGGGGAGACTGGACACCTCCTCGCAGAGCGCTTTAGGGAACATCTCTGGGACACCCGCACCAATCAACCACACCGCCCTGTGGCCCAACATTTCAACTCCCCCTCCCACTCTGCCGAGCACATGCAGGTCCTGGGCCTCCTCCACCACCGCTCCCTCCCCACCCGACGCCTGGAGGAAGAACGCCTCATACTCTGCCTCAGGACCCTTCAACCCCAGGGCATCAATGTGGTCTTCACCAGTTTCCTCATTTCCCCTTCCCCCACCTCACCCCAGTTCCAACCTTCCAGATCAGCACTGTCCTCATGACCTGTCTCACTTGTCAACCTTCCTTCCCACCTATTTGCTCCATCCTCCTCTCCAACCTATCCCCTTCACCCCCACCTCCATCCACCTATTGCACTCCCAGCTACCTTCCCTCTAGCCCCACCCCCCTCCCATTTATCTCTCCACCCCCAAGGCTCCCAGCTTCATTCCTGATGAAGGGCTCCTCCCCAAAACATTGATTTTTTCTTGCTCCTCAAATGCTACCTGACCTGCTGTGCTTTTCCAGCAACATACTGTCGACTCTGATCTCCAGCATCTGCAGTCCTCACTTTCTCAAACTTTACTGTCACGTGTTTGGTGGATCTCAATGTTGTATCTCTTCAGCAGAAGGTGGCTTGGTCATGACCATGATAGTCTTTATCTCCGCAGTTAGACACTCTCTCAACGATTCCACTTGTCTTGTTCAAGGGCTGAGCTCAAGGCAGCTTTGGGGTTTGTGAATCTCTTAATCTAGATTGTCTCTGTACCATCACCTAGAATGCCCAAATAGTCAGGGACACAATTCTGGGCATAAAGACCTTCTAAATATCAATGTGAAAGGATCCTGGTGTAGGCGACTTCATCAATAAACAGCAGCTGTTGAGATCAGTGAGATACAGGATAAAAAGAAGGGTCACTGGACTCGATGGGTCAACTCTGTTTCTCTCTCCACAGATACTGCCAGCCCTGCTGAGGTTTTCCAGTCTTTTATAGTGTCACAGTCAGAGAGTTGTACGGAGTGGAAACAGACCATCTAATCCAACTCGTCCATGCCAATCAGATATCCTAAATTAATCTAGTCCCATTTGCCAACACTTGGCCCATATCCCTCTAAATCCTTCCTATTCATATATCCATCCAGATGCCTTTTAAATGTTATAATTGTACCAGCCTCCATCACTTCCTCTGACAGCTCATTCCATACACGCACCACCCCCTGAGTGAAAAAGTTGCCACTTAGGTCCCTTTTAAGTCTTTGCCCTCTCATCTTAAGCCTATGTCCCTCCAGTTTTGGACTCTAATTTTTGTTTTTTCTTTGGGGTAAAAAGATTTGGTAAGTGGAAATGTTTTGCACTCCCTATCTAAAGTTTCACTTGTTCAACTTATAATCTTCCAAATAATGCAAAGTGTTTACTAATTGGAAAGAAAAACTGGAATTTCACTGGTGCATTGTGGTTTCTCCCACGGGGCTAACTCTGGGTGCTGAGCTTATGAGAGCAAACACTGGATCATTGAGGGGATATTGGGATAATCAAAGCCACATTGTGTGAGATTGAAACCAAGACTGATAGCTTGTTTCTTTTGCAAGGAGAGTTTATTGACTTAATCAGTCTTACCCTGCTCAGTGTCACAGCTGCTCCCTGTTCCTATGTAATCAGGTTATTAAGGGCTATGTCCTGTTTCTCGCTGATAAAGACATGAATAAGCTGAATATGTGATTGACCAGGTTACAGTGACATTAATTAAGAGATAGTTGTCTGACTCTCTGAGGTACAGCCTTGGGATCAGACACATTGCTGAGTGACTGCCTTCAGGTGCAGCAGCGGGCAGCTATTCCAACACTGGTATAGCACTGGCAGGAGAGTAGGATAAGTGTAAATAGACCAGTTAATTCACTTAACTAGCCACCCACCTCTGTCTAATATCTACAGAGCCACGGTCATACCCGCTTTTGAGAATACACCCCCAAGGGGCAGCAAGATATCTGATACCTGCGACCTTCTATGACCAACCTATGCCTCCCAGCCCATCCCCGCAAGGCTGGGTAAATCCTGGCCAAATTATTACACAAAAACTTGAGTTTAGATTTGAGCTCCTACAACTCATCACTATTTTTATACCTTCCTGAGTCATGGCTCACTAATCTAACTGTCCTAATAAGGCACACAATCAGACCCACATCATTAAACCTTGCAGCCCTCCATCCTTCATTCAGGACAATATAAACATAACCAAGCTCTTCGTCTCCTGAGCCACGAGCTTTTGAATTCAAATAAAGTCAAAAAATTCATGCGATTCTGTGTTTAATTTCCAGTATTCATTAAAAATCTAGCTAACCATTTCCTTGCTTACATTTTCCTGACGCTCTGGCCAGTACGAATCCTTGAACTAACAGCTCAAAACATAAAAGTCATACTGAACTTGAAACATTAACACTGTTTCTCTCTGCACAGATGCTGCCAGACTGTTGGGCTTCTCCAGGGCTTTGTGTCTTTTATTTCAGATTTCCAGCAATATTTCACTTTTACATAATGACAGTAATGTTACCGCTCTTGCATAATTTGCCCACCAGCTTTCCTGCATTGCAATAGCGATAGCACATAAACAGTTGGCAATGCTTTCTAGTGATATAATGAGAATCTGGGGATATACAAATGTAAGTCTCCATTGCTTTGAAAAATTCCCTCATGCAACAGAGTCTTGTTACTTCACCCACAAGTGATTTTATTCAGTCAATCTCTCCAACAATCTCATTGAGATTGAAGCAGAAACAATTTGGACAACACAAATGTCAGGTAAAACACTGGGGGGTTTGACTGATACTGTTCTCTACTGGATTCATGTTATATAAAAGTGATGCATAAAAATTAATTGGATTCAAGCATGTTTGCTTTTATAATTCCTGCTTGTTCAGTCCTAATTTTAACAGGATTGTTTCGGTTTAAATTCTTTGCAAACACAATTAGGATTTGACTAAAGCTCCAGGTTCATCTTTATTTCATATGCAGGCTTTGAGTGACAGGAAATGAATACACAAATCATTTCTCGGTTAACAATTCATCTGAAGCTATGTCACACATCCAATAAAATCAAACTTTCTCAGATTAAGGGGACTGAGCAATAGCATCTTTCCACTGATTCGAAACAGGTTTTATTTCCCAACAACAGAAAAAGGAAAGATCAACTTGCAATCGTAATTTTCAATTTTAGGATTCTCATCTCGGTGTTCAATTCCCTGCTTGACTTCACACGTCCACAAACCTCCCCATCTCTGTACGCCTCTGGATTGTACCACCTCCCTATCTCTGCCACTCCCTTCAGCTTCTATAACCCTCCCTCAATGAAAATCTCAGGAGTGAGTGTTAAGGATTCTATTTGCATTGCTAACTCATTATGATCCAATCTCACCTCATTTATTTGCAGCTTATTATTTCCCTAGGCAGTGGAGAGAAACTAGACAGTGCCAATTCCCAGACATGAAGGGTGACATGGTGGCTCAGTGGTTAGCACTGTTGCCTCACAGTGCCAGGGGCCCAGGTTCGATTCCAGCCTCTGCTGACTGTCTGTGTGGAGTTTACACATTCTCCCTGTGTCTGTGTGGATTTCTTCCAGGTGCTCTGGTTTCCCCCCACAGTCCAAAGATGAGTAGGTTAGGGTGGATTGGCCATGGGAAATTGCCTATAGTGTCCAGGGATGTGCAGGTTAGGTGGGTAAGCCATGGGAAATGCAGCAATACAGGAAGAGGGGTGGGATACTTTTCAGAGGGTTGATGGGCCGAATGGCCTGCTCCCACACCATAGGGATTCTGTGAATTTCTTCTGTGATGGTCTGAGGCTCCCTCAGTAATGGTAGGAGGCTCAGTGTCTATTGGCCTCAGGGTCATTTCCTCCAGAGGTATATAACCATCACCAAACGAGAATGTCCTGGGACATGGTCACAGGACAGAGTCAGCCAGACCTGGAAAAGGACATGTGACCTGTAGAGGGTGGGGGTCAGCTTCTCCCAGCGACCACCAAGATGACAGCAACACTTCATATTAACATGACTGGCTCCTTCCAAGGATCCTCTGGGGAGCTGTGTGCGATTTCCCAATTCTCAACCCATGATGTATTAAGGCTGTTACCAATGTAACTTGTACCAAATCACGCCATCTACCTTGTTTCCCCTCTCCCTCCCATCCATCCCTGTCCTGTCTCTGCCCCTTCTCTTTCCCTCCTTCATCTCCTCTTCTCTTCCTTCCCCCTACCCCCCACATATGTCCTCCCCTTCTCCTCTCCCTGTGTCTCCTTGTTTTCCGCCCTCCCTCCTCTCCCTTGAATAGCCAGCTTCTGTTCTGCAGAATACAGTGTTACAGCCGTAAAGAAGGTGCAGAGAGAGAGAGAGAGATCAACATTAACATTTGAGAGGTCTGTTCAAAAGTCTGATAACAGTGGGGAAGAAGCTGTTCTTGCATCTATTTGTACATGTATAGAAAGATTTTTACCTTCTGCCCGATGGAAGAGGGTGGAAGAGACTATACCCAGGGTGAGAGGGGCCTTTGTATATATTGGTTGCTTTCCTGAGGTATAGACAGTGTCAGTGGAAGGAAGGCTGGTTTGCATGGTGATCTGCGATGTGTTCACAACTCTCTGCAGTTTCTTGTGATCTTGGGAAAAGCAGTTGCCAAACCAAGCTAAGATGCATCTGGATAGGTTGCTTTCTATGATGCGTCTATAAAAATTGGTAAGATATGCACTACAGTACCATGAAGTCTCTTTCAGCAGCTCCTTCTAAATTTTGAAGGGCAGTAGATAGATGGGAACACCACCCCTTGCAACTTCCCCTCCAAGCCCCTCACTATCATGGCTTGGAAATATATTACCGTTCTTTCACTGTCGCTGGGTTAAAATCCTGGAATTCCCTCCCTAAGGGCATTGTGGGTCTACCCACAGCACATGGCCTGCAGTGGTTCTGGAAGGTAGCTCACCCCCACCTTATCAAGGCGCAACTAAGGACGGGCAATAAATGCTGGGTCCAACCTGTGACACCCACATCGCACAAATGAATATATAAATAAATAAAATGGGTAAAAGGTATCAGCAATACCCAAGAGAACTGAATTTGACATGTGCAGAGATCTCAGACAGTTGTATATGGAGGAGGTTACAGAAATAATGAGCGTTGAAGAGATATTAAAAGCTCCCCTCAGACTTTGCCGTATTCTCAGCCTCAACTATTGTTCCACAGCTATTTTGTCTGTACATTCATTATCCACTGTGCAGTTTTCCATTTGTTTTGATTTCCCTTGGCTAAAGGGTTTGTGTTAAGTCTCTAACATATTGCTGTCAGGGTCCAAATTAATCTACGAGTTTTAAAGATCATTATCTCTTCAGCCCAATCTCCCCTTTATAGTGACCAACTCTGGTCTCTTCACCAAAATGTTCTGATATTCAATGCTTTATCAATGTGGATGTTACTAAGTCAGAGCCTCAATACCTCAGCTCCAGAACAGTGAGAAATAATGTTTCAGGTTTACAGACCCTTCATCTGTCTGAGGATGCAAATTTTCAATTAGTGAGGATGAAGAAATGGAGGGAATCTGTGAAGAGGCTGTTCAAAAGAAACAGCAATGGCTCGAGGTAGGGCTGTCCCTTTGTCTTACCGAGATATTTAGCATTTAGTAAAGCTGATGATGGCCTGTTGTGATAAGATAGCACATCATCAAAGTATTTCATTGGCTATAATACTCTTGGGGATATCTTGAGGTGATGATAAGTTAAGGCATAGCAAATGGCCAGTTTAGTAGGGACCTCTGTGTGATCCTCTGAGCTTGAATTGTACACAAACTGCTGGTCTTATTGAATGGGTGATCAGTAGACTACATTCCCATGGCAACAGTGCACTGAACTCAAGCAAAACACAACCCTATAGATTTACAAGTGCAGTGGTGATGTTATTGCTAGATGCTATTATGTTCCATTGCAAGGCACCATTGTAAAATTAAATAGAGACATGTTATTATACAGCATTTCACAGCCAGTTAGATACTGTTCAAAGTGCAGCCATTGCTGAAATGTAGGAAGTCAATATTTGTGCACAGCAAGCTCCCATGGATGTGGGAGAGTTAGCTTGGATCCTGAGCTCTGGAGTGAGATTTGAAGCTGGGAACCGGTGTTTTTGTGATGAGTGTAGGAGGATAGCTAGTCACCTGGACATCCTGAGGAACCCCCGTGCTCATAGAATTACACAGTACAGAAGAGGCCTTTTGGCCCTTTGAGTTTGTACTTCCAAACATATACCACTCCTTACACTTGTCTCAATTTCCAACACTAGACCCACAGCCTTGAGTGTTGTGATACTTCAAGTGCACATCCAAATACTTGCTAAAGGTTGTGAGGTTTCACCCTTGCAACATCACCACTGAGTGCAAAGGTGCGAATGGGACCTCAGCTTAACGTGTGATTTGAAAGATGCAGACACTGCAGCACTCCCCCATTATTGCACAGCGAGTTACAGGTCCAATGTGCAGCTCACAATTGTCGGGAGTGTGTTTGGATCCACACAACACTCTGACCTAGAGGTGAGAGAACTGCCCACTATATAAAGAAATTCAGTTCAAAATGCAATCAAAGAGCAAAAAACCCAACTCGCTAATGCTGATTCTAGTCCATGTTTGGCAAGAGAGACACTTGATATATCCGTGTCCCTTCAAATGTTCACCTTCAGGCATCCACTTTCACTGACATATCAGACACAAATCTCATTGCCTTGTGAGAAACAAGAATTTGGAAACCTGTCTCTCAACAACAAGGCCTTAAAAAGGAAGAAGCTGGAGACAAAGGGACTGAACACATTGTGGCATGGACATTTCGAACAGATATTTTTAGAAATTAAAAAAAAACTCTTCAGTCCTGAACAGTTGTATTGGACATTATCAGTTTCTCTCCATAGATGCTGAGCTTCTCCAGAAATTTCTCTTTCCATTCCACTCGATTTTTAACTGCTCTGAGGGAAGGTAAATGTTAGTGTTACCTTCCACAACTTCCATTTGACTAATGAATGGTTCTACTGTCTTGATCAATGTTCTCATTTAATCAAAGCTCTTAGGACTGCGCAGTGCAGTGTGCACACAACTCATTGGAGCCCACTTATAGACAGCAACCCAGAGAATGATGTTTAGTTAAAACATCATCACTAAAATGAGAGGAAGGGAACACGGCAGGTAAAATTTGGAATTCCCTTCCTCAAAAAGCAGTGGATGCAGAATCTTTGAATATTTGTAAGGCAGATAGAGATAGATTCTTAATGACCAAGGGGATAAAAGATTATCAGGGGATATGCAGAAATGTAAAGTCGATGGTAAAGTCAGACCAGAAATAGCAGGCTCAAAGGGCCGAATGACCTACTCCTGTTCCTGTGCAAATTACAGGCTCTTACTATTTTTGAAGGTATGAATTAGAAAATCAATCTGTACCCATGAAAATGCAGTAGTCCTCGAGGAACCTGGAATAATATTCTTCAGTGTCTGATACTCACCAGCTCCTGAGACACAGTTCTGGTCGCAGGTGTAAAAACCTTTCAGAACAGTCATGGGTTTCAAAGCCTGAAATTTACAAACAGCTCTTAAAATTGGAAAGATTTCTTCCTCAGAACAAATATCTTCAGATTGAATGGCTGAGTAATTGGCGTTCTGATCTGTGGTGAATTCTATTTCATGGAAGGATTCCCAAAATCCTAACACACTGGGACTCACTGAGGTCACTTCAGGTGTGTGTCTCACATAGACTCACTATCACTGTTTCTGGTCAATAATTTCATCACCATTGGGTCATGTAACTACCAGGAT
Organism: Chiloscyllium punctatum; assembly: GCF_047496795.1. Taxonomy (NCBI): domain Eukaryota; kingdom Metazoa; phylum Chordata; class Chondrichthyes; order Orectolobiformes; family Hemiscylliidae; genus Chiloscyllium; species Chiloscyllium punctatum. The sequence goes on from NC_092755.1 coordinate 79,991,371, forward strand.
GGGAGAGTGTGAATGAGAGGGACCTTAGTCTTTTCCCATCTTATGACTCCTATGCTCCTGACCTCCCTCTAATCCAGGGGGAACTCTTGCAATTCTTTAGATACAATTGGTTGGATTCGTCCCTTTAAACCCATTCCTTCAGAGACAGTGTTTGAGCAATGGCTTCAATGGGAAACCAATATTAAGTTGCATTTACATAGCATCTTTAACAGCCCGAAGAACAGGACAGTAATCAGACAAAACAAGGCTTTGATATTGTACAAGTAAAATGATCAAAACCTTGCTTCAGGAAATGTTTGATTGAGGAGAGAATGAGGTTGAGAGAGGACAGTTCAAGTCCAAGAGTCCAGGCAGCCTAAGGCTTGTGACTACTCAAGGTGGAGGGATTACAGGGCAGTGAGAAAGGCTTTTGGCACACTGGCCTTCATCACTCACAGCACTGAGTATAGATGTTGGGAAATTATGTTGCAGTTGTACAGGACATTGGTGAGGCTGGACTTGGAGTAATGGTGTTCAGATTGGTCACCTTGCTATAGGAAAGATGTTATTAAACTAGAAAGAGTGCAGAAGAAATTTACAGGGATTTTGCCTGGACTTAATGGTCTGAGTTATAGGGAAAGGTTGGACAAGCTAGGACATTTTTTGTTTAGAGCGTAGGAGATTGAGGGGGGATCTTATAGAGGTATATAAGTCCACGAGAGGCATGGATAGGGTGAATGCACTCAGTCTTTCTCCCAGGATTGGGGAATCGAGGACTAGAAGGCATCAGGTTAAGGTTAGAGGGGAAAGAATAAAAGGGAACCTGAGGGGCAACGTTTTTTACACAGAGGGTTGTACGCATACTGAATGAGCTGCCAGGGAAAGTGGTTGAGGCGGGTACATTAACAACATTTAAAAGGCATTTGGACAAATACATGGATAGGAAAGGATTTGAAGGATATGGGCCAAGTGATGGGAAATGGCGTTAGCTTGGGCAGACATTTTGGTCGGCTTGGACCAGTTTGGGCCAAAGTGCCAGTTTCTGTGCTGTAGGACTCTACGACTCTAAGACCCTGTGACTCTAATCAAGAACGTGCATGAGGTCAGTGGGAAACGTTCATGAGGTCAGTGGGGAATGTGCATGAGGTCAATGGGGAATGTGCATGACGTCAGTGGGGAATGTGCACGAGGTCAGTGGGAAACGTTCATGCGGTCAGTGGGGAATGTGCATGAGGTCAGTGGGGAATGTGCATGAGGTCAGTGGGGAACGTGCATGAGGTCAGTGGGAAACTTGCATGAGGTCAATGGGGAATGTGCATGAGGTCAGTGGGGAACGTGCATGAGGTCAGTGGGGAAGGTACATCAGGTCAGTGGGGAATGTGCATGAGGTCAGTGGGGAACCTGCATGAGGTCAGTGGGGAATGTGCATGAGGTCAATGGGGAAATTGCATGAGGTCAGTGGGGAATGTGCATGAGGTCAGTGGGGAATGTGCATGAGGTCAGTGGGGAACCTGCATGAGGTCAGTGGGGAATGTGCATGAGGTCAATGGGGAAATTGCATGAGATCAATGGGGATAATGCATGAGGTCAGTGGGGAACCTGCATGAGGTCAGTGGGGAATGTGCATGAGGTCAGTGGGGAAATTGCATGAGGTCAGTGGGAAATGTGCATGAGGTCAGTGGGGAATGTGCATGAGGTCAGTGGGGAACCTGCATGAGGTCAGTGGGGAACCTGCATGAGGTCAGTGGGGAATGTGCATGAGGTCAGTGGGAAATGTGCATGAGGTCAGTGGGGAATGTGCATGAGGTCAGTGAGGAATGTGCATGAGGTCAGTGGGGAATGTGCATGAGGTCAGTGGGGAACGTGCATGAGGTCAGAGGGAAACTTGCATGACGTCAGTGGGGAACCTGCATGAGGTCAGTCGGGAATGTGCATGAGGTCAGTGGGGAATGTGCGTGAGGTCAGTGGGGAACCTGCATGAGGTCAGTGGGAGCCTGCATGAGGTCAGTGGGGAATGTGCATGAGGTCAGTGGGGAATGTGCACGAGGTCAGTGGGGATCGTGCATGAGGTCAGTGAGGAATGTGCAAGAGGTCAGTGGGGAATGTGCATGAGGTCAGTGGGGGACGTGCATGAGGTCAGTGGGGAATGTGCATGAGGTCAGTGGGGAACCTGCATGAGGTCAGTGGGAGCCTGCATGAGGTCAGTGGGGAATGTGCATGAGGTCAGTGGGAATGTGCATGAGGTCAGTGGGGAACCTGCATGAGGTCAGTGGGGAACCTGCATGAGGTCAGTGGGGAACCTGCATGAGGTCAGTGGGGAATGTGCATGAGGTCAGTGGGGAATGTGCATGAGGTCAGTGGGGAATGTGCATGAGGTCAGTGGAGAATGTGCATGAGGTCATTGGTGAATGTGTATGAGGTCAGTGGGGAATGTGCATGAGGTCAGTGGGGAATGTGCATGAGGTCAGTGGGGAATGTGCATGAGGTCAGTGGGGAACCTGCATGAGGTCAGTGGGGAACCTGCATGAGGTCAGTGGGGAATGTGCATGAGGTCAGTGGGGAATGTGCATGAGGTCAGTGGGGAATGTGCATGAGGTCAGTGGAGAATGTGCATGAGGTCACTGGTGAATGTGTATGAGGTCAGTGGGGAAAATGCATGAGGTCAGTGGGGAACGTGCATGAGGTCAGTGGGGAACGTGCATGAGGTCAGTGGGAAACTTGCATGAGGTCAATGGGGAAATTGCATGAGGTCAGTGGAGAATGTGCATGAGGTCAGTGGGGAATGTGCATGAGGTCAATGGGGAAATTGCATGAAGTCAGTGGGAAATGTGCATGAGGTCAGTGGGGAACCTGCATGAGGTCAGTGGGGAACCTGCATGAGGTCAGTGGGGAACGTGCATGAGGTTAGTGGGGAATGTGCATGAGGTCAGTGGGGAATGTGCATGAGGTCAGTGTGGAATGTGCATGAGGTCAGTGGGGAATGTGTATGAGGTCAGTGGAGAAAATGCATGAGGTCAGTGGGGAAATTGTATGAGGTCAGTGGGGAATGTGCATGAGGTCAGTGGGAAACCTGCATGAGGTTGGTGGGGAAAATGCATGAGGTCAATGGGAAACCTGCATGAGGTCAGTGGGAGCCTGCATGAGGTCAGTGGGGAATGTGCATGAGGTCAGTGGGGAACGTGCATGAGGTCAGTGTGGAACCTGCATGAGGTCAGTGGGAGCCTGCATGAGGTCAGTGGGGAATGTGCATGAGGTCAGTGGGGAATGTGTATGAGGTCAGTGGGGAATGTGCATGAGGTCAGTGGGGAATGTGCACGAGGTCAGTGGGGATCGTGCATGAGGTCAGTGAGGAATGTGCATGAGGTCAGTGGGGAATGTGCATGAGGTCAGTGGGGAACGTGCATGAGGTCAGTGGGGAATGTGCATGAGGTCAGTGGGGAACCTGCATGTGGTCAGTGGGAGCCTGCATGAGGTCAGTGGGGAATGTGCATGAGGTCAGTGGGGAATGTGCACGAGGTCAGTGGGGATCGTGCATGAGGTCAGTGGGGAACATGCATGAGGTCAGTGGGGAATGTGCATGAGGTCAGTGGGGAACCTGCATGGGGTTGGTGGGGAAAATGCATGAGGTCAGTGGGGAATGTGCACGAGGTCAGTGGGGATCGTGCATGAGGTCAGTGAGGAATGTGCATGAGGTCAGTGGGGAATATGCATGAGGTCAGTGGGGAACATGCATGAGGTCAGTGGGGAATGTGCATGAGGTCAGTGGGGAACCTGCATGTGGTCAGTGGGAGCCTGCATGAGGTCAGTGGGGAATGTGCATGAGGTCAGTGGGGAATGTGCACGAGGTCAGTGGGGATCGTGCATGAGGTCAGTGGGGAACATGCATGAGGTCAGTGGGGAATGTGCATGAGGTCAGTGGGGAACCTGCATGGGGTTGGTGGGGAAAATGCATGAGGTCAAAGGGGAACCTGCATGAGGTCAGTGGGAGCCTGCATGAGGTCAGTGGGGAATGTGCACGAGGTCAGTGGGAAATGTGCATGAGGTCAGTGGGAAACCTGCATGAGGTCAGTGGGAAACCTGCGTGAGGTCAGTTGGAGCCTGCATGAGGTCAGTGGGGAATGTGCATGAGGTCAGTGGGGAATGTGTATGAGGTCAGTGGGGAATGTGCATGAGGTCAGTGGGGAATGTGCATGAGGTCAGTGGGGAATGTGCACGAGGTCAGTGGGGATCGTGCATGAGGTCAGTGGGGAATGTGCATGAGTTCAGTGGGAAACTTGCATGAGGTCAATGGGGAATGTGCATGAGGTCATTGGGGAACGTGCATGAGGTCAGTGGGGAATGTGCATGAGGTCAATGGGGAAATTGCATGAGGTCAGTGGGAAATGCGCATGAGGTCAGTGGGGAAAATACATGAGGTCAGTGGGTAATGTGCATGAGGTCAGTGGGGAACGTGCATGAGGTCAGTGGGGAATGTGCATGAGGTCAGTGGGGAATGTGCATGAGGTCAGTGAGGAATGTGCATGAGGTCAGTGGGGAATGTGCATGAGGTCAGTGGGGAATGTGCATGAGGTCAGTGGGAAACGTGCATGACGTCAATGGGGAAATTGCATGACGTCAGTGGGGAATGTGCATGAGGTCAATGGGGAAATTGCATGAGGTCAGTGGGAAATGTGCATGAGGTCAGTGGGGAAAATGCATGAGGACAGTGGGGAACCTGCATGAGGTCAGTGGGGAACGTGCATGAGCTCAGTGGGGAATGTGCATGAGGTCAGTGGGGAATGTGCATGAAGTCATTGGGGAATGTGCATGAGGTCAGTGTGGAATGTGCATGAGGTCATTGGGGAATGTGTATGAGGTCAGTGGGGAAAATGCATGAGGTCAGTGGGGAAATTGTATGAGGTCAGTGGGGAATGTGCATGAGGTCAGTGGGGAACCTGCATGACGTCAGTGGGAGCCTGCATGAGGTCAGTGGGGAATGTGCATGAGGTCAGTGGGGAATGTGTATGAGGTCAGTGGGGAATGTGCATGAGGTCAGTGGGGAATGTGCACGAGGTCAGTGGGGAATGTGCACGAGGTCAGTGGGGAATGTGCATGAGGTCAGTGGGGATCGTGCATGAGGTCAGTGGGGAATGCGTATGAGGTCAGTGGGGAACCTGCATGAGGTCAGTGGGAGCCTGCATGAGGTCAGTGGAGAATGTGCACGAGGTCAGTGGAGAATGTGCACGAGGTCAGTGGAGAATGTGCACGAGGTCAGTGGGGAATGTGCATGAGGTCAGTGGGGATCGTGCATGAGGTCAGTGGGGAATGCGTATGAGGTCAGTGGGGAATGTGCATGAGGTCAGTGGAGAATGTGCATGAGGTCAGTGGGGAATGTGCACGAGGTCAGTGGGGATCGTGCATGAGGTCAGTGAGGAATGTGCATAAGGTCAGTGGGGAATGTGCATGAGGTCAGTGGGGAACGTGCATGAGGTCAATGGGAAACTTGCATGAGGTCAATGGGGAATGTGCATGAGGTCAGTGGGGAACGTGCATGAGGTCAGTGGGGAACGTGCATGAGGTCAGTGGGGAATGTGCATGAGGTCATAGGGAGCCTGCATGAGGTCAGTGGGGAACGTGCATGAGGTCAGTGGGAAACTTGCATGAGGTCAATGGGGAATGTGCATGAGGTCAGTGGGGAACGTGCATGAGGTCAGTGGGGAATGTGCATGAGGTCAGTGGGGAATGTGCATGAGGTCATAGGGAGCCTGCATGAGGTCAGTGGGGAATGTGCATTAGGTCAGTGGGGAACCAGCATGAGGTCAGTGGGGAATGTGCATGAGGTCAGTGTGGAACCTGCATGAGGTCAGTGGGAAACTTGCATGAGGTCAATGGGGAATGTGCATGAGGTCAGTGGGGAATGTACATCAGGTCAGTGGGGAACCTGCATGAGGTCAGTGGGGAACCGGCATGAGGTCAGTGGGGAATGTGCATGAGGTCAGTGGGGAACCTGCATGAGGTCAGTGGGGAATATGCATGAGGTCAGTGGGGAATGTGCATGAGGTCAGTGGGGAATGTGCATGAGGTCAGTGGGGAACCTGCATGTGGTCAGTGGGAGCCTGCATGAGGTCAGTGGGGAATGTGCATGAGGTCAGTGGGGAATGTGCACGAGGTCAGTGGGGATCGTGCATGAGGTCAGTGAGGAATGTGCATGAGGTCAGTGGGGAATGTGCATGAGGTCAGTGGGGAACATGCATGAGGTCAGTGGGGAATGTGCATGAGGTCAGTGGGGAATGTGCATGAGGTCAGTGGGGAACCTGCATGGGGTTGGTGGGGAAAATGCATGAGGTCAAAGGGGAACCTGCATGAGGTCAGTGGGAGCCTGCATGAGGTCAGTGGGGAATGTGCATGAGGTCAGTGGGAGCCTGCATGAGGTCAGTGGGGAATGTGCACGAGGTCAGTGGGGATCGTGCATGAGGTCAGTGGGAGCCTGCATGAGGTCAGTGGGGAATGTGCACGAGGTCAGTGGGGATCGTGCATGAGGTCAGTGGGAGCCTGCACGAGGTCAGTGGAGAATGTGCACGAGGTCAGTGGGGAATGTGGATGAGGTCAGTGGGGAATGTGCATGAGGTCAGTGGGGATCGTGCATGAGGTCAGTGGGGAATGCGTATGAGGTCAGTGGGGAATGTGCATGAGGTCAGTGGAGAATGTGCATGAGGTCAGTGGGGAATGTGCACGAGGTCAGTGGGGATCGTGCATGAGGTCAGTGAGGAATGTGCATGAGGTCAGTGGGGATCGTGCATGAGGTCAGTGGGGAATGCGTATGAGGTCAGTGGGGAATGTGCATGAGGTCAGTGGAGAATGTGCATGAGGTCAGTGGGGAATGTGCACGAGGTCAGTGGGGATCGTGCATAAGGTCAGTGGGGAATGTGCATGAGGTCAGTGGGGAACGTGCATGAGGTCAATGGGAAACTTGCATGAGGTCAATGGGGAATGTGCATGAGGTCAGTGGGGAACGTGCATGAGGTCAGTGGGGAATGTGCATGAGGTCATAGGGAGCCTGCATGAGGTCATTGGGGAACGTGCATGAGGTCAGTGGGAAACTTGCATGAGGTCAATGGGGAATGTGCATGAGGTCAGTGGGGAACGTGCATGAGGTCAGTGGGGAATGTGCATGAGGTCAGTGGGGAATGTGCATGAGGTCATAGGGAGCCTGCATGAGGTCAGTGGGGAATGTGCATTAGGTCAGTGGGGAACCAGCATGAGGTCAGTGGGGAATGTGCATGAGGTCAGTGGGAAACTTGCATGAGGTCAATGGGGAATGTGCATGAGGTCAGTGGGGAATGTACATCAGGTCAGTGGGGAACCTGCATGAGGTCAGTGGGGAACCGGCATGAGGTCAGTGGGGAATGTGCATGAGGTCAGTGGGGAACCTGCATGAGGTCAGTGGGGAATATGCATGAGGTCAGTGGGGAATGTGCATGAGGTCAGTGGGGAATGTGCATGAGGTCAGTGGGGAACCTGCATGTGGTCAGTGGGAGCCTGCATGAGGTCAGTGGGGAATGTGCATGAGGTCAGTGGGGAATGTGCACGAGGTCAGTGGGGATCGTGCATGAGGTCAGTGAGGAATGTGCATGAGGTCAGTGGGGAATGTGCATGAGGTCAGTGGGGAACATGCATGAGGTCAGTGGGGAATGTGCATGAGGTCATTGGGGAACGTGCATGAGGTCAGTGGGGAATGTGCATGAGGTCAGTGGGGAATGTGCATGAGGTCAATGGGGAAATTGCATGAGGTCAGTGGGAAATGCGCATGAGGTCAGTGGGGAAAATACATGAGGTCAGTGGGTAATGTGCATGAGGTCAGTGGGGAACGTGCATGAGGTCAGTGGGGAACCTGCATGAGGTCAGTGGGGAATGTGCATGAGGTCAGTGGGGAATGTGCATGAGGTCAGTGAGGAATGTGCATGACGTCAGTGGGGAATGTGCATGAGGTCAGTGGGGAATGTGCATGAGGTCAGTGGGAAACTTGCATGACGTCAATGGGGAAATTGCATGACGTCAGTGGGGAATGTGCATGAGGTCAATGGGGAAATTGCATGAGGTCAGTGGGAAATGTGCATGAGGTCAGTGGGGAAAATGCGTGAGGACAGTGGGGAACCTGCATGAGGTCAGTGGGGAACGTGCATGAGCTCAGTGGGGAATGTGCATGAGGTCAGTGGGGAATGTGCATGAGGTCATTGGGGAATGTGCATGAGGTCAGTGTGGAATGTGCATGAGGTCAGTGGGGAATGTGTATGAGGTCAGTGGGGAATGTGCATGAGGTCATTGGGGAATGTGCATGAGGTCAGTGTGGAATGTGCATGAGGTCAGTGGGGAATGTGTATGAGGTCAGTGGGGAAAATGCATGAGGTCAGTGGGGAAATTGTATGAGGTCAGTGGGGAATGTGCATGAGGTCAGTGGGGAACCTGCATGACGTCAGTGGGAGCCTGCATGAGGTCAGTGGGGAATGTGCATGAGGTCAGTGGGGAATGTGTATGAGGTCAGTGGGGAATGTGCATGAGGTCAGTGGGGAATGTGCACGAGGTCAGTGGGGATCGTGCATGAGGTCAGTGAGGAATGTGCATGAGGTCAATGGGGAACCTGCATGAGGTCAGTGGGAGCCTGCATGAGGTCAGTGGGGAATGTGCACGAGGTCAGTGGAGAATGTGCACGAGGTCAGTGTGGAATGTGGATGAGGTCAGTGGGGATCGTGCATGAGGTCAGTGGGGAATGCGTATGAGGTCAGTGGGGAATGTGCATGAGGTCAGTGGAGAATGTGCATGAGGTCAGTGGGGAATGTGCACGAGGTCAGTGGGGATCGTGCATGAGGTCAGTGAGGAATGTGCATAAGGTCAGGGGGGAATGTGCATGAGGTCAGTGGGGAACGTGCATGAGGTCAATGGGAAACTTGCATGAGGTCAATGGGGAATGTGCATGAGGTCAGTGGGGAACGTGCATGAGGTCAGTGGGGAATGTGCATGAGGTCAGTGGAGAATGTGCATGAGGTCAGTGGGAAACTTGCATGAGGTCAATGGGGAATGTGCATGAGGTCAGTGGGGAACGTGCATGAGGTCAGTGGGGAATGTGCATGAGGTCATAGGGAGCCTGCATGAGGTCAGTGGGGAATGTGCATTAGGTCAGTGGGGAACCAGCATGAGGTCAGTGGGGAATGTGCATGAGGTCAGTGTGGAACCTGCATGAGGTCAGTGGGAAACTTGCATGAGGTCAATGGGGAATGTGCATGAGGTCAGTGGGGAATGTACATCAGGTCAGTGGGGAACCTGCATGAGGTCAGTGGGGAACCGGCATGAGGTCAGTGGGGAACCGGCATGAGGTCAGTGGGGAACCTGCATGAGGTCAGTGGGGAATATGCATGAGGTCAGTAGGGAATGTGCATGAGGTCAGTGGGGAATGTGCATGAGGTCATTGGGGAATGTGTATGAGGTCAGTGGGGAATGTGCATGAAGTCATAGGGAGCCTGCATGAGGTCAGTGAGGAACCTGCATGAGGTCAGTGGGGAATATGCATGAGGTCAGTAGGGAATGTGCATGAGGTCAGTGGGGAATGTGCATGAGGTCATTGGGGAATGTGTATGAGGTCAGTGGGGAATGTGCATGAGGTCATAGGGAGCCTGCATGAGGTCAGTGAGGAATGTGCATGAGGTCAGTGGGGAATGTGCACGAGGTCATTGGGGAAATTGCATGAGGTCAGTGGGGAATGTGCATGAGGTCAGTGGGAAACTTGCATGAGGTCAATGGGGAATGTGCATGAGGTCAAAGGGGAAAGTGCATGAGGTCAGTGGGGAACGTGCATGAGGTCAGTGGGGAAAGTGCATGAGGTCAGTGGGGAAAGTGCATGAGGTCAGTGGGGAAATTGCATGAGGTCAGTGGGGAACCTGCATGAGGTCAGTGGTGAATGTGCACGAGGTCAATGGGGAAATTGCATGAGGTCAGTGGGGAATGTACATGAGGTCAGTGGGAAACCTGCATGAGGTCAGTGGGGAATGTGCATGAGGTCAATGGGGAAATTGCATGAAGTCAGTGGGGAATGTGCATGAGGTCAATGGGGAAATTGCATGAGGTCAGTGGGGAATGTGCATGAGGTCAGTGGGGAACCTGCATGAGGTCAGTGAGGAATGTGCATGAGGTCAATGGGGAAATTGCATGAAGTCAGTGGGGAATGTGCATGCGGTCAGTGGGAAACCTGCATGAGGTCAGTGGGGAATGTGCATGAGGTCAATGGGGAACCTGCATGAGGTCAGTGGTGAATGTGCACGAGGTCAATGGGGAAATTGCATGAGGTCAGTGGGGAATGTGCATGAGGTCAGTGGGGAACCTGCATGAGGTCAGTGAGGAATGTGCATGAGGTCAATGGGGAAATTGCATGAAGTCAGTGGGGAATGTGCATGAGGTCAATGGGGAAATTGCATGAGGTCAGTGGGGAATGTGCATGAGTCAGTGGGGAATGTGCATGATGTCAGTGGGGAAAATGCATGAGGTCAGTGGGAAATGTGCATGAAGTCAGTGGGGAAATTGCATGAGGTCAGTGGGGAATCTGCATGAGGTCAATGGGGAAATTGCATGAGGTCAGTGGGGAAACAGCATGAGGTCAGTGGGGAAAATGCATGAGGTCAGTGGGGAATGTGCATGAGGTCAGTGGGGAATGTGCATGAGGTCAGTGGGGAATGTGCATGAGGTCAATGGGGAAATTGCATGAGGTCAGTGGGGAAACTGCATGAGGTCAATGGGGAAATTGCATGAGGTCAGTGGGGAATCTGCATGAGGTCAATGGGGAAATTGCATGAGGTCAGTGGGGAAACTGCATGAGGTCAGTGGGGAAAATGCATGAGGTCAGTGGGGAATGTGCATGAGGTCAGTGGGGAACCTGCATGAGGTTGGTGGGGAAAATGCATGAGGTCAGTGGGGAACCGGCATGAGGTCAGTGGGAGCCTGCATGATGTCAGTGGGGAATATGCATGAGGTCAGTGGGGAATGTGTATGAGGTCAATGGGGAACCTGCATGAGGTCAGTGGGAGCCTGCATGAGGTCAGTGGGGAATGTGTATGAGGTCAGTGGCGAATGTGTATGAGGTCAGTGGGGAATGTGCATGAGGTCAATGGGGAATGTGCACGAGGTAAGTGGGGAACGTGCACGAGGTCAGTGGGGAATGTACATGAGGTCAGTGGGGAATGTGCACGAGTTTAGTGGGGAATGTGCATGAGATCAATGGGGAATGTGCACGAGGTCAGTGGGGAACGTGCATGAGGTCAGTGGGGAATGTGCATGAGGTCAATGGGGAATGTGCACGAGGTTAGTGGGGAACCTGCGTGAGGTCAGTGGGGAATGTGCATGAGGTCAGTGGGAAATGTGCACGAGATCAGTGGGGAATGTACATGAGGTCAGTGGGGAATGTGCATGAGATCAATGGGGAAAGTGCATGAGGTCTGTGGGGAACGTGCATGAGGTCAGTGGGGAATGTGCATGAGGTCAATGGGGAATGTGCACGAGGTTAGTGGGGAACCTGCGTGAGGTCAGTGGGGAATGTGCATGAGGTCTGTGGGGAACGTGCATGAGGTCAGTGGGGAATGTGCATGAGGTCAGTGGGGAATGTGCATGAGATCAATGGGGAAAGTGCATGAGGTCAGTGGGGAACGTGCATGAGGTCAGTGGGGAATGTGCACGAGGTTAGTGGGGAACCTGCGTGAGGTCAGTGGGGAATGTGCATGAGGTCAGTGGGAAATGTGCACGAGATCAGTGGGGAATGTACATGAGGTCAGTGGGGAATGTGCACGAAGTCAGTGGGGAATGTGCACGAGGTTAGTGGGGAATGTGCATGAGATCAATGGGGAATGTGCACGAGGTCAGTGGGGAACGTGCATGAGGTCAGTGGGGAATGTGCATGAGGTTAGTGGGGAACCTGCGTGAGGTCAGTGGGAAATGTGCACGAGATCAGTGGGGAATGTACATGAGGTCAGTGGGGAATGTGCATGAGGTCAGTGGGGAACGTGCATGAGGTCAGTGGGGAATGTGCATGAGGTCAGTGGGGAATGTGCATGAGGTCAGTGGGGAATGTGCATGAGGTCAGTGGGGAATGTGCATGAGATCAATGGGGAATATGCACGAGGTCAGTGGGGAACGTGCATGAGGTCAGTGGGGAATGTGCACGAGGTTAGTGGGGAACCTGCGTGAGGTCAGTGGGAAATGTGCACGAGATCAGTGGGGAATGTACATGAGGTCAGTGGGGAATGTGCATGAGGTCAGTGGGGAATGTGCATGAGATTAATGGGGAAAGTGCATGAGGTCAGTGGGGAACGTGCATGAGGTCAGTGGGGAATGTGCATGAGGTCATAGGGAGCCTGCATGAGGTCAGTGGGGAATGTGCATGAGGTCAGTGGGGAATGTGCATGAGGTGAATGGGGAATGTGCATGAGATCATTGGGGAATATGCATGTGGTCAGTGGGGAACCTGCAAGAGGTCAGTGGGGAATGTGCATGAGGTCAGTGGGGAATGTGCATGAGGTCAGTGGGGAATGTGCGTGAGATCAGTGGGGAATGTGCACGAGGTCAATGGGGAACCTGCATGAGGTCAGTGAGGAATGTGCATGAGGTCAGTGGGGAATGTGCATGAGGTCAGTGAGGAACGTGCATGAGGTCAGTGGGGAATGTGCATGAGCTCAGTGGGGAACCTGCATGAGCTCAGTGGGGAACCTGCATGAGCTCAGTGGGGAACCTGCATGAGCTCAGTGGGGAACCTGCATGAGCTCAGTGGGGAACCTGCATGAGCTCAGTGGGGAACCTGCATGAGCTCAGTGGGGAATATGCATGAGGTCAGTGGGGAATGTGCATGAGGTGAGTGGGGCATTAACCATGTCTAATATAAATTACTCTCTGGTTTCAAAATGCTTGGCAGGGGAAATGTGAGGAAGAACATTTGTATGCAGTAAGTCGGAATGACCTGAAATTCCCTGCTCATTAGTATTGTGGAAGCTAAAACAAGTACTTATTTCAGAGGAGGCTCAAGGGAAATGCACATGGAGGGCTACGGGGATAGAGGAAGTGAGTGGAACCTACTGGCTTGTTTCACAGAAAGCCAGCATTGGCTTGATGGGCCAAATGGTTTCCTTCTTTAATTTAACAATTCTATGACCCAATATCTCTGATCATGACTCGATCCTGGTGGGCTTCCAAACTGTCGGCCATCCTGAAAATGAAAGCATTGGAGTGGGCTAAAGCTCAATGGAGAGAGTCAGTAACTGCACAGAGAGGTCCCCTGGTGGGTGTCCACAATTACAAGGAAACCTCTGATTTCTATCACGCTTAACACAAAACCCCAGAAATGTGGCAACATTTACAGAGTTCCCTCAATAATTACATTTTTAATAGAATCCCTACAATGTGAAAACAGGCCATTCAGCCCCTCAAGTCCACACCAACCCTCCAAACAGCATCCCACCCAGACCCACCCCATTCCTGTAACCTAGCATTTCCCATGGCTAATCCATCCAACCTACAATCCTTGGATTCTGTGGGCAATTTTCCATAGCTGATCCACCCTAACCTGCATGCCTTTGGACTATGGGAGGAAACCCACACAGACACAGGGAGAAGGTGTACACTCCACACAGAGAGTTGCCCAAGGGTGGAATCGAACCCGGGTCCTGACGCTATGAGGCAACATTGCTAACCATTGAGCCACTGTGTCGCCCCACGTTTTACTTACAGCTCGGTCCCTCCATCACATTCAGTCCAAAAGGTACCAACCATACCTTGATGAATCACACACCAATTTTGAGACAGAAGCACAGTGGGGGTCCCACACTTTTTTTTTATTTCAAAAATATACTTTATTCGTAAAATATTTTGATGATCTGTACTATTGGTCATGCCATACATAGGTAAACATTCCATTTCTTGCTATACAGAGACAGAGTAATCATTGATATATACAGGTCTGTACGATTACATATTTAGCTGAGGCGTCAGCAGAGCCCAGATGAATGCGTGGGCCCCCTGATCTCCACATCAGAGAAAGCAAGGCTGCCTCTCCAGAGTAACACCAAGGGGGTGCTGCACTGTTGACTGAGGGCATCTTGACTGAGAATCTGTTGGTGAAAAATGTGTTGCTGGAAAAGCGCAGGTCAGGCAGCATCCAAGGAGCAGGAGAATCAACGTTTCGGGTATAAACCCTTCTTCAGGAATGCCCGAAACGTCGATTCTCCTGCTCCTTGGATGCTGCCTGACTTGCTGCCCTTTTCCAGCAACACATTTTTCAGCTCTGATCTCCAGCATCTGCAGTCCTCACTTTCTCCTGAGTATCTGTTGGGTCATACTTCCTCCTGGTATCCGAGCCAATATTTACTCCCTAACCAAAATCACAAAAACAGATTAGCCCTGCTGTATGTGGTAACTTAGTGTGTGCAAACTGGCTGCTAAAAATTGCTTCATTCCAACAATAGTTCAATTTCGAAAGCATCTCATTGGCTATAAAGCACTTTGGGATGTGCTAGCATCTTGGGAGGCATCACAGATATACAAGACATTTTTATAAAGGAAAACACTGCTGGAGAGTCATCGACTGCATAAATACTGACTTTTATTGAGAAGAAAATGTGTTTTTGCTGTAAATTAAACCAGAATGGAAAATCTGATTACTTTCAACAGACCTGCATGAAGGGATAAGGAAGATTGTTAAAAATGTCAACATAACACATGTTAAACCAGACTGATAGATTTTAGTCATAACAACTTTTATTATCCAGCACAATAGTTGCTGTTAGACATTAACAAAAGTTGCACAGATCAATATTTCATGATTTTACAGTGTCTACTGCTGATTCTAGTCAACGGAGATTCCTACAAATCAACACAGTGTTCATTGGCCTGCAACAAACTTCAGATGAACCTATTTAAAATTGTCAAAGTGTCCAAGGTTGCAGACAAATTGATATCGAATCTCAGACTTTTGAAAAGGATAAAAGCTCTAAAGCAAGCCAAAGGTCTTTTGATAGCATTCTATTCTGACAAAATTAATTGAGACTTTTATAGTGTGAATGGGAATTATCAAGTAAAATACACATTTAAGATGGTGGGGCAAGTTTCATAGTTCAAGGCAGAACTGAAGAAAATGAATCAGATGGATCCAGATTAATCCGAGCGAATTTCATGGGGAGCTATATAAATGCATGAGGGGTAATGAGGTGGAGTACTATGTTACTGGAGTGAGATAAAATGTTCACTCCAGTGAAAACAATCCTAATCTAGCCAATCTCTCCTCATACGTTAATCCCACTATCCCCGGAGTCAGCCTGGGAAACCTTCACTGCACTCCCTCAAGAGCAAGAGCACCCTTCCTCAGAAAAGGAGACCAAAACTGCACACGATATTCTCAGTTTGGCCTCACCAAGGTCCTGCATAACTGCACCACATCCCCGTTCCTGTACTCAACCTCACCCAATGAAGGCCAACAAACCATTTGCCTTCTTTACCACCTGCTGCACCAGCATGCTTACCTTCAGTGACTGATACACAAGGACAGCCACATCCTGCTGCACATTCCCCTCTCCCAATTTACAGTCAGTCATTCAGGTAGTAACCTGCTTTATTGTTTTTGCTTAAATGGCCTCTTCCTGCCCTGTACGATTCTAAATGTATTCATGTTTTTGGAGCTCAGTATTGGCTGTTACTGGAAGGCGAATAAAGCCCTGATCAAGTTACAAGTTGGGAGCATCGAACTGTTGTTTCTGAGGTTTAATGGAGGGAGAATTTCTGCTCATGAACAAGGTAGTTCCTGAAGTACCTGCCACTGATTGCTCCTGTGAGATGTCCCAGAGCTCGACAACTTTCTTGGCAACTTTCCAACCAGCAAGGTTTGAAGGGATTATGTGATTGCAAGTTGTTGATACAAAACCTGCCTTTGTTTTACAGGAACATGAAGATAATCTATTGGTCTGATGCAATGTGACCTTTAATAAGTTTACCCGTGAAGAAGGAAAATTTACACTGTAGTTGCAGTCTAAGGTACTACATAAAGTTAAACTAATAGTAACAGACAAGATTTGTGTTCAGTATAAGAAGCAAATACGGTTAAGATTAGATTAGATTCCCTACAGTGTGGAAACAGGCCATTCAGCCCAACAAGTCCACATCGATCCTCCGAAGAGCAACCCATTCCCCTACATTTACCCCTGACTAATGCACCTAACACTAATGGGCAATTTAGCATGGCCAATTCACCTGACCTGCACAGCTTTGGACTATGGGAGAAAACCAGAGGAAACTCACGCAGACACAGGGAGAATATGCAAACACCACACAGACAGTCGCCTGAGGCTGGAATCAAACCTGGGACCCTGGTGCTGAGAGGCAGCAGTGCTAACCCCTGAGCCACCGTGCCATCCCAGGAGGATCAAAGACTGAAGCTTCATTGGGAGGTGGTATTGCTTAGTTATCGACAGTTGGTACGGGGGCATTTTGTTTTGTTATTGTGCCGAGTGAGTTAGGAAAAGGCTGGCATTTTCACTGAATGAGGAATTATATATCCAACCATTTTGTTCTGCATTAATATTTTCCATTAATAACTTCCAAGGCCTTGGATCAGATACATTATGTCCCCACGTCGAAAAGCTACCTGGATGATTTAAGATTTTTGAAGGTGGTGGGGGTGAGCTGCCTTCTTGAACTGCTGCTGTCCATGGGCTGTGGGTAGACCCACAATGTCCCTGAGGGAGGGGTCCTGACCCAGCCACACTGAGGGAACGGTGATATATTTCCAAGTCAGGATGGTGAGGGGCTTGGGTCTGATCGCTCACTTAAGACAAAACAGACGAGGAGGAATTTCTTTTCTCTGAGGAGAGTGAGTCTGTGGAATTCTTTACCACAGAGGGCCTTCAAGACTGGGGTATTACGTTTATTCAAGGCTGAGAGAGACAGATTTTTTAATCAGGAAGTGAAATCAAGGATTATGGAGGAAAGGCAGGAAAGTGGAGGTACGGTCAGATTAGCCATGATCTCATTGATATTTGCAGCAGACCTGTTGGGCTGAATGGCCATCTTCTCCTACATCTTATGGGCTTAAGGAGGGAAAGTTGCAGGAGGTTGTGTTCCCATGTCTCCCTCGGGATGGGGGTGGGGGGGACGTAAAGGGCCTGAGGGATAAATGGGAAGGGGTGAAGCTGGGGGGGAAAGGAGGCTGGGAATGTGATAGGTTAGATGAAGGTGGGGGTGATGTTGTTAGATCAGAGAGGAGGGTGGAGCAGATAGGTGGGACAGTGTAAGAGGACGGTGCCGAGATCTGGGATAAAATGGGGGGAGGGCAGATGAGGAAACTGGTGAAATCAACATTGATCCCGTGTGGTTGGAGGGTCCTAAGGCAGAAGATGAGATGTTCTTCCTCCAGGCGTCAGGTGGTTTGGGTTTGGTGATGGAGGAGGCCCAGGACCTGCATGTCCTTGGTGAATTGGGAAGGGGAATTGAATTGGTTGGCCACAGGGCGGTGGGGTTGGTTGGTGCGTGTGTTCCAGAGATGTTTTCTGAAACGACCCACAAGGAGGCATCCTGTCTCCCCATTGCAGAGGAGACCACATCGCAATCAATGGACACAGTAGATGAGGTGTTTGGATGTACAGAAAAATCTCTGCAAGATGTGGAAGGATCCTTTGGGGCCTTGGATGGAGGTGAGGGGGGAGGTGTGGGCACAGGCTTCACATCTCTTACTGTGGCAGGGGAAGGGGCCAGGAGTGGAGGATGGGTTGGTCCAGGGGCGTGGACCTGTCAAGGGAGTCACGGAGGGAGTGGTCTCTGTGGAATGCTGAAAGGGTGGGGATGGAAATATATTCCTGACTGAAGGTGGTGGAAATGGCGGAGGATGATGCAATGCATCCGGAGATTAGTGGGGTGGAAGGTGAGGACTGGGGGGGTTCTGCCCTTGGTGTGGTTGGAGGGGTGGGTTCAAGGAAGGTGGAGAAGATACACTGGAGGGCATTGTGATCATGTGGGAGGGGAAATTGCGGTACTTGAAGTAGGAAGCCATCTGGGATGTTCTGGAAGGGAATTAGTCTTCCTGGCAGCAGATGCGGTGGAGGCAATGGAACTGGGAATAAGGGATAGCACTTTTATGGAAGGGCTGGAAGGAAGTGTAGTCTAGGTAGCTGTGAGAGAGGGAGAGCTGTTGAGTGAGCTGGAGGTTCAAAGACAAAGAATACAAGTGCAAAGAACAGCCAAGGTAGCTGCCTGTTTGCAGGCTATGTGGCTGTCAATGATTGAGCCTCAGAAATCATTGACCTGGCTTGCAGGCAGCAAATTCCACACTTGGCTGTTGGAGCGTTACACTAAACACAGGACTCTCCAATCTCTGTTTCCTTGCCACTGTCACCATCACTGCCTGAGAGTTTGTGATCTACAGTTTGGGAGCCTATGTTGTCAATGGGGCAATGAAGATGGTGGCAGTTATGTAACCCAACCATTGGCATTGCACAGCCATGTAACTACTGGCTCCTATTAATACTGGATGGACAGGTGCACCTTCGACAGGCAGATCCCCAAGGACAATGATAAATAGGATTTTCCTCTTGGTGATTACCTTCCCAGCTGCCACAGACTCAAGACATGGAACTGGAGAATAGGAGAGAGCCATTTGGCCCCAGAGTCCACTCTCCACCATCCCTTAAGAGTGACAGCTGATTCGATTGTCGCCTTGACTCTGCTTTCCTGTCTGTACTCCACCTTCCTTCTCTTGGCAATGTCTGCCCACAACAGCCTTGAATAAACACAAAGTTCCAGTCTCCACTGCTTTCTGGGATAGTAAACCCCACAGACTAACCACCCTGAGGATAAAAGATTCTCCTCAACTCTGTCCTGAAAGGGAGTCCTCTTAGTCACAAATGTGTTCCCTAGTTCCAGTGTCCTTTGTAAGAGAAACACCCCCAGAGCACCTACATTGTCTAATCCCTTCAGGATCGTAAATGTTTCAGTCAGATCACTGCCTATTCTTCTAAACTCCAAGAGTAAAGACCTTTCTTCATCAGTAAGTGCTTTATCCAGGATAAGACAAGTGAAACTTCTCCAAACATAAACTGTAAATAAACCTTTTTATTCAAATAAGGAGACCAAACTTGCAGCTAATACTCCAGGAGCGGTTTTACCAAGGTCCCATACAGTTACTTTCTATTCCATTCCACTGTAATAAAGACCAACATTCCGTTCACCTTCCTAATCACTTGCTGAACCTGCTAACTAACTTATCTTCGTATTCATATTCATGTTGCAGGACACCCAGATCCCTCTGCCCCTTCAGAGGTTCACAATCTTTCTCTATTCAAAAGAATATCCAGTTTTTCTATTCATCCTGCCAAGGTGGGCAGATTCACATTTAACCACATTATATTCCAATCTTCTTTTGTCCCTTCACAAACCCTCTACCTCCTCTTGACAGCTTCTTTCCTTCATATCTTGACGTCGTCGGAAAGATTAGCCAGGATATATTCTGTATTTCCATCTATGCCATTCAGGTAGATTTAGAAGTGGTAGATGCACCAACGTTGATTCCCTTGTCATGCAGCCTGCCACTCTGAAAAGGACCTGTTTGTGCCTACTATCTGTTTCCTGTTAGCTAACCAGTCCTTTATCCATGTACACCCGTTACCAACTATACCATCTGCTCTTATTCTCACATAACAACCTTTGATGTGGTTCTCTGTCAAATGCTTTTGGAAATCTAACTGCAGTGCGTTACATTTACCAATTCTCCCTTACCCACCTTCCTGTTACTGTCTCAACAAACTCAAATAGATTAGTTTAACATAATTTCCTTGTTGAGTCTTCCCGACCATATTATGGATTCTAACAATTTCTGAATAACAGAAGTTAAGCTGACAAGCCTGTAGTTTACTTATCTTAAGCTCTCTCCTTTGTTAAATGAAGGTGTTCCTATATATATTTTCCAATCCTCTGGAAACCCTGCCAGAATCTGAGGAATTTTGAATGATTATAATCAATGCATCTCCTGTCTCTGTAGCTACTTTTTTTAAAAAAAACCCTAGATCTCTTGCATATAGATTTCCTTGAGCTTAGAAGTTGGGAAGTTAGGTTGCAGTCACACAGGACGTTGGTGAGGCCATACTTGGAGTACTATGTTCAGTTTTGGTCACCTTGCTATAGGAAGGATGGTATTAAACTGGAAAGAGTACAGAAGAAATTTACAAGCATGTTGCCAGGACATAAAGGTCTGAGTTATTCGGAGAGGTTGGACAAGCTAGAACTTTTTTCTTTTGAGCGTAGGAGACAGAGGGGATACCTTATAGAGGTGTATACGATCATGAGAGGCATGGATAGGGTGAATGCACTCAGTTTTTTTCCCTAATCGAGGGGAATCGAGGACTAGAGGGCATCAGTTTAAAGTTAGAGGGGAAAGAATAAAAGGGAAACTGAGGGGTAACCGTTTTACACAGAGAGTGGCACGCATATGGAATGAGCTGTCAGCGGAAGTGGTTGAGGTGGGTACATTAACATCAAAGGCATTTGGACAAGTACATGGATAGGGAAGGATTTGAAGGGTATGGGCCAAGTGCAGGGAAATGGGGTTAATGTGGATGGACATTTTGGTCAGCATGGACCAGTGTGGACCGCAGGGCCTGGCTCTGTGCTGTAGGACTCTATAACTCTATGAATCTACGAATCTATGACTGCAAGATTCTATGACTCCTGGTCTGAGAGATCTGTCAGCCTTTAGGTCGAACTGTTTTAGCAGCAGCTTTTTCCCGGGGAGGGTGATTGATTTAAGCTCTGCACTCTCGTTCACCTCGTGATTTTAAAGTATTCTTGGAGAGTTTTCTAACTTCCTACAGTGAAAACAGACCAAAAATAAGGCTGCTCAACACCTCCACTATTCTCTGGTTTCTCTTTTCAGGACAAGACCAGTTCAGTCCACGGTATTAACTCTGGCGATGGACATTGAAGTATCCCCAGCCAAAGCACCTCCTGCACCCTTGCCACTCTCAGTCCTTCTTCCAGTTGTGTTTACCAGGGAGAGGAACTGATTCATCAGCCAAGGTGAGAATGGAGGGGTGTTAGGAGATAACCAGCAGTCAGTGTCCGTGCTCATGTTTGAGTTGATACCATGAACGATGGTGGGGTGCAGAACCAAAGTTTAGAACTCTAAGAAAACCAAAAGAACTGTGGATGCTGTAAATCAGAAATAAAAACAGAAATTGCTGGAAAAGCTCAGCATGTCTGGCAGCATCTGTGGAGAGAAATCAGAGTCAATGTTTCAGGTCCAGTCACCCTTTGGGTCCTGGCAGTGTCTGGTAGCTCCTGTTTACTTCATTGAATAAGCATACTGGATTCTTTTAAAAATTCACCAAATGTGCAGGTTGGTTGAGTCAAGTACTCATTGCCCAGAGGACATTTAGGAGTCAACTACATTGCTGTGGGTCTGAAGTCACATGTAGGCCAGACCTGGTAAGGATGGTAGTTTGCTTCCCTAAAGGGCATTAGTGAACCAGATGAGCTTTCCTTGAGAATTGACAATGGATTCATGGTCATCATTCAAACCCTAATTCCGGATATTTATCAAATTCAAATTCCACCTTCTGCTGTAGTGGGATTCCAGTTGAATAAGCGAGTCATAGAGATGTACAACATGGAAACAGACCCTTCAGTCCAACCCGTCCATGCTGACCAGATATCCCAACCCAATCTAGTCCCACCTGCCAGCACCCGGCCCGTATCCCTCCAAACCCTTCCTATTCATGACTTCTAAATGTTGTAATTGTACCAGCCTCTACCACTTCCTCTGGCAGCTCATTCCATGCACGTACCACCCTCTGTGTGAAAAAGTTGCCCCTTAGGTCTCTTTTATATCTTTCCCCTCTCACCCTAAACCTATGCCCTCTAGTTCTGGACTCCCCCAACCCCAGGGAAAAGACTTTGTCTATTTACCCAATCCATGCCCCTCATAATTTTGTAAACCTCTATAAGGTCATCCCTCAGCCTCCGAAGCTCCAGGGAAAACAGCCCCAGCCTGTTCAGACTCTCCCTGTAGCTCGGATCCTCCAACCCTGGCAACATTCTTGTAAATCTTTTTTGAACCCTTTCAAGTTTCACAACATCTTTCCGATAGGAAGGATATCAGAACTGCATGCAATATTCCAACAGTGGCCTAACCAATGTCCTGTACAGCCGCAACATGACCTCCCAACTCCTGTACTCAATACTCTGACCAATAAAGAAAAGCATACCAAGTGCCTTCTTCACTCTCCTATCTACCTGCGACTCCACTTTCAAGGAGCTATGAACCTGCACTCCAAGGTCTCTTTGTTCAGCAACACTCCCTAGGACCTTACCATAAAGTGTATAAGTCCTGCTAAGATTTGCTTTCCCAAAATGCAGCACCTCAATCAAGTTCGTGAGACATGATTTCCCACGCATAAAGCCATGGTGACTATCCCTAATCAGTCCTTATCTTTCCAAATACATGTACTTCCTGTCTCTCAGGATTCTCTCCAACAACATGCCCACCACCGACGTCAGGCTCACTGGTCTATAGTTCCCTGGCTTGTCCTTTCCACCCTTCTTAAACAGTGGCACCACGTTAGCCAACCTCCAGTCTTCCAGCACCTCACCTGTGACTATCGATGATACAAATATCTCAGCAAGAGGCCCAGCAATCACTTCCTCAGCTTCCCACAGAGTTCGAGGATACACCTGATCAGGTTTATGCATTTCAAGACATCTAGCAATTCCTCTTCTATAATATGGATATATTTCAAGATGTCACCATCTATTTCCCTATAGTCTATATCTTCCATATCCTTTTCCACAGTAAATACTGATGCAAAATAATCATTTAGTATCTCCCCCATTTTCTGTGGCTCCACACAAAGGCTGCCTTGCTGATCTTTGAGGAGCCCTTTTGTCCTTAATATATTTGTAAAAACCCTTTGGATTCTCCTTAATTCTATTTGCCAAAGCTATCTCATGTCCCCATTTTGCCCTCATGATTTCACTCTTAAGTATACTCCTACTGCCTATATACTCTTCTAAGGATGCACTCGATCTATCTTGTCTATACCTGACATACATTTCCTTCTTTTTCTTAACCAAACCCTGGGTCCCAGAACATTGCCTGGATCTCTGGGTTAATAACAGAGATAATGCCAACAGGCCACTACCTCTCCTAATGCCTAAAGGGTTGCTGAAAGTTAATGAATCCTAGTTGGATGACCTCTGCAGTCTGTTAGCTCTGTTCTAAATTAAAGATCTTGCAATGTTTCTTTCACAGGAATTTTTTGTTTCCTTGTGAAGTTTAGTCGGAAAGGTTATAACTTGGGCGAATGAGCATGAAGACGGCTTGAATTTTTTAAATCCAACGAAACCAGATTTAATCTCGAAAAGCGATCCCCAAGAACTCAAACCTGCAATTGTCTGACAAGCCAAGACCACACTAGCAACATGGTTACTCAAACAAAAATATGGCTTCCAGCAGGATTAGAATCTGAGGCCTCTCTAATTTTAATTGTTTTCTGTTTGTGATTAAATCCCCAGCACAATTGATTTTAACGATCGGAAACGGTTGCTTCCACACATCAGGAGTCTGCCTTTTCTCTTCACAGGTGAGGCTGTCATTCGGTCAATGATAGATTAGTTAGAGACATTAGTTACTAACCTGTTGTCCATTTGAGTTATTGGCCAGAGGTCTTGTAAATATACTGTGGTTAACAAGCTCCTAAAACACTATTCCCAGCTTTCAGACATCTCAGTTAAAAATCTGTAAATCAGGATAATTAAAGCACATTGATTGACTGTCAAAACAGCCTGATTAATCACAGTTTGAAAAAGATATTTTGGCTACAGTTTCTTCAAGGGGGGCTGGTGGGAGGCTAATTGCAGGTAAATGGAAAATATCATATACAGTTTATGCTGCTCCTGATTATTCTGCATCATAATCATCGTGTGAATTTGGAAAAGAGTTGCAATAATTCAAACTGTTGATATGTTAGTGGTGTTTTTGAGAGTTGAATTCTTAAGGTCCCAGCTCCTTCCTGGGTTTGGTTATATATGAATAAATGTGTGTACACAGTAACAGCATAACTGCTCAAAAATAATCATAATTTCTTGGTACTTAAACCTACAAATCATAGAGTCATAAATTCGGGCTAAGTCTGCAGTCACACAACACCAGGTTATAGACCAACAGGTTTATTATAAATCACAATCTTTCAAAGTGCTGCTTCTTCATCAGATGAAGTCACCTGATAAAGAGGCAGTGCTCTGAAAGCTTGAGATTTCTAACAAACCTGTTGGACTCTATCCTGGTGCCATGTGACCTCTGATTTTGATCACCCCAGTCCAACACCGACACCTCCACATCCTAACATAAGGAGACTGCAGTGATTGGAACTGGGTGGACTTTATTGATGCTGAATTCCTTGATTGGGGTTGTCAATTTGGGCCAATCAGATAGAAACAAGAGTGTTCAGGTCTGAAGACCTCCTCGTGGGTCTGCTCCTGGGCTTGGCCAAACTGGCCATCATCAGGTCCAGGCAGTGGGCTGTGGAGAGGGTCATTAGGGCCAACTGCCTGCCCCTCTTCCGGGGTTACGTTAGAGCCCGGGTGTCCTTGGAGAAGGAGCACGCGGTGTCCACCGACACCCTGGAGTCGTTCAGGGAGAGGTGGGCGCCGCAGGGAGTGGAGTGCATCATTTCTCCCTCCAACTCTATTTTGATTTAGTCCCTACCCTCCCCTTCACTGTTTTGCTCACACAGCATTGCCCTGTGGTTTGAAGGGCAGTGCTTGTCACTGGCCACTCGGGTGTCTTTCCTATCTTCCTGGTGGTGGAAACTGAATAAAGATTCGTGCACTTTGTGTCTTTCACTGTGTCTCACACCTGCACACACACACCATGGGTGCTGGGGAAAGAATAAGCACTACCGCACTTAGGCGGTAGTGTGGGGATAGAAGGAAAAAAAAAAAGAAAAAAAAAAGAAAAAAACAAGTTTAAAAAAAAAAAAAGGAGGAACGCCCCCGGGTGTCAAAAAAAAGAAGAAAAAAAAAGAAGAGAAAAAAAAAAAAAAATAGAAACAAGAGTGTTCAGGTCTGAAGACCTCCTCGTGGGTCTGCTCCTGGGCTTGGCCAAACTGGCCATCATCAGGTCCAGGCAGTGGGCTGTGGAGAGGGTCATTAGGGCCAACTGTCTGCCCCTCTTCCGGGGTTACGTTAGAGCCCGGGTGTCCTTGGAGAAGGAGCACGCGGTGTCCACCAACACCCTGGAGTCGTTCAGGGAGAGGTGGGCGCTGCAGGGAGTGGAGTGCATTATTTCTCCCTCCAACTCTATTTTGATTTAGTCCCTACCCTCCCCTCCCCTCCCCTCCCCTCCCCTTCCCTTCACCTTTTTGATCACACAACATCGCCCTTTGATGTGAAGGGCAGTGCTTGTCACTGACCACTCGGGTGTTTTCCCCCATTGTGTGGAGAATTGGATCAGTGTAGGACTGTGACTCTCTGTGTGTGTGCACACGTGCAAGGACTCTCCCTGCTGCTGCTTGGGGCCTGCCTCACTGCTGCTGCCTGGGGCTTGCCTTGGGGCCCCTCCCCAGGACCTCCACCGCTGCTGCTGCTGCTGTCGCCTGAGGAGAGGCCTGTCTCCACTGCTGCTGCTGCCCGGGGCCTGCCTCCACCATCACTGCCTGGGACTCGCCTTGGGGCCCCTCCCCAGGACCTCCACCACCACCACTGCTGCTGTTGCCTGAGGCCCACCTCCACACACTGCTGCCTTGGGCTCGGTTTTGGGGCTGCCTGGGACTTTCCTTGGGGACCCTCCCCAACAGGCCTGCCCCCCACTGCTGTAGGAACTGCCTGGGACTTGCCGGAGGCCTGCCTTCCACCACTGCTGTTGCCTGAGGCCTGCCTCTACATCTGCTGCCTGGGACTCAATTTTGGGGCTGCCTGGGACTTGACTTGGGGACCCTCCCCAACAGGTCTGCCCCACACCGCTGCGACTGAGGGCCTACCTGGGACTCGCCTGAGGCCTGCCTCCACTGCTGTTGTCACCTGAGGCAGGTCTTCACCGTCACTGCTTGGGACTCTCCCAGCAACTTCCACCACTGCTGCTGCCGGAGGCCCGACACCACCACCAGCAGCTGAGGATGGCGAGCCCGAAGGTCGCGGGGCCCAGCCGCACCTACGCCGAGGTAGCCGCTGCCTTAGGCTCGGCTGTCCCAGCCCCGTCTGCAAACCACACCCCCTTCAGGCACCTCACTAAGTGCCTGGGGGTCAAGACCTATCCCCACCCCAATATGAGCATCGAGGCCTGCAGCAAGGCCATGGCTAGTGTGGTCGGCCCACTGGCCATCGTCGCTACGGCCCGGATGTACGGGAAGGCCGTATTTTTCCTAAAGACCGAGCAGGCGGTCCACCTGGCAATGGAGAGGGGGCTCACTGTGGTCGGGACACATTTGCCCGTCGACCCTCTGGAGGTTACGGCCCAGAGGGTCGTGATCTCCAACGTCCCGCCCTTCATTGCCAGCGAGCTCCTTCTCCCCCACCTCACCACCTTGGGGGAGATCCGGTCAGGGATCCAACCGCTCCTGCTCGGTCTAAAGGACCCCGCCCTCCGGCACATCTACTCCTTCCGACGCCAGGTGTTCATTTGCCTGGCCCGGGAGGAGGTCACCGAGGGCTCGTTTACCCTCCTCCACGAGGGCGTGGCCTACTGCGCCTTCTGGACGGCAGACGGCGTGCGGTGCCACCTGTGCCGTGAGGTGGGGCACATCAGAAAAAACTGCCCCACCCAGAAGGCCGCCCAGCCCTCGCCAACGGCTGACGGTGGTGCCGCCGCACCCCCTCCCCCTCTCCCCCCCCACCACCCCCACCCCCCCACAGTCAACACCGCAGGCCCCGGCACCGGAGCCTGAGCCGGAGGCTTCCGATCCTCCAGCCTCCGGCAGGGAGGGGGAGTGAGTGTCCAGCCGGCCGGAAGGCGCTCAAGAAGACGCGACGCGTCAGGCCCGCCCACGGGGAGACCACCCTATCCCCATCCCCGACACCCAGCCCACGACCTGCCCCGCCCCGGCACGACAATGCCCCTGCGGCCGTGCCAGCGTCGCCCCGGCGCGGGAACCCTGACCCCCAAACTCCCGGACCCGTACCCGACCCTGACCCCACTGACCCCACAGACCCCACATCTACCCCCCACCCCAATAGAGAAACCCCTGGGGCTGCAACACCTGGCCCGGGGGACCCTGAGCCCGAGCCCTGCCCCACCCTGGCACTAACCTTGGGGGGACCGCCGCTGCCCGACCTCCCGCAGCGACCGTGTCTCCGGGCCCCGGAGAGGGAACTGGGCCCCGGCCCGGCCCGCCATCACCTGATAAACCAGGGGTGGGGCAGGAAGTGACACAGCTGACCCTCCCCACCCTGGCCACGCCCCCTGCCTTCCCCCAGCCAATCGTATTCCGGGAAAGGCTGGGGGGGTGCCTCAGGCCCCATGACCACCGAGGCGGGCGGGGAGGGAAAGGCCCATAAATCCCCCCCCTGTCTTTCTGGGGAAGAGGGGCTGGCCTTTGGAGGGGAGAGACAGTCCTGCAGTGCATTGGTGGTGCTGCCGCCCCTCTCCGGGGGACGGGCCCACGGTACCCCCCAACGATCCCGCACCGTGGCCTGACCTGCCCAATAACAATGACGAGGGCCGCGGTGCGGGCGTCGACACAGGACCCTTTACTGGGTTGCCGAGCGGCGGAGGGGAGGTAGGTGTTATCCCCGCTCCTCCCTCCCAGACTGTTTTTCCGGGGGCCTTGGCCCTGGGGGATGACCTTTTCCCCGAGGAGCCAGGCGTCCCGGTGTCGGGAGAGGAGCGGGGCCCCGAGCCTCTGCCACCTGATGACCCGAACACGGGGCGTTCCGGGATGGGGTGCGCCGAGGAAGGTACCGCCGGTGACCCTGTGGGTGGGGTCGCCGGGGGTTTGAGGCCGGTTGGCGGCGCCGGGCCAGCCCCCATCCTCTTGGTGGGGGAGGGGTCGGCGACCGAGGGCGACCTCCCGGAGGAGGGTTCGGGATCGGTGGCGGACATCGGGGACGACGCGGACTCCGTCTGCAGTGACGTTTTTGCGTCCCAGGTGCCCCCCGCCGATCTCCCCCTCATCCCCCTCGAGGAACTCCGGGAATTTGTTGAGGAAACTAGAGGTCGCCGGGATAGAGCCCAACTGGCGCTCGACCGCTGGAGCTCTTTTGAAAAAGTTTATTGGTCGGTCCATGCTGCTCGCCAGGTGCCTGGGCTCAATTCCAATGAGCGAAAGCGAGTCAGGAACTTCCTGGGGGCACTCCTGGTGAGGGCGAGGGACTCCTGTGCTCCTCCTTCGTCCTCCCTGTAAATGTGTATATAGGTTTTGAACTGTACTGGTGGTGGTTGCACAACACTTCCGAAATGGAGACAACTATAGTCAGCCTCAACATCAACGGCAGCAGGGAGTCACAGCGCAGATTCCAGACCCTCTCGGTCCTTCGGGACAGTAGGTATGCGGTGTGCTTCCTGCAGGAAACCCACACTACCCTGGGAGACGAAGCCACCTGGCTCCTGGAGTGACGGGGGGGGGGTCTACATGAGTCAGCTCACCCGCAGATCTGGTTCGTAGAGTTCTGTGGGAGGACCTGCCGCAGCTCAGCCCGGAGGACGCCGGAAGGCTCGACGCTCCCGTCACTTTAGAGGAACTGACCGGCTCTCGAGGGGCAAAGCCCCGGGGCTGGACGGGCTGACTGTGGAGTTCTTCAGGGCGTTCTGGGACGTCCTGGGGAGCGACTACGCACAGGTCCTGGGGGAGTGTCTAAATGCTGGATAGCTGCCCCTTTCTTGGCGCAGGGCGGTCATCGTCCTGCTGCCAAAGAAGGGGGACCTTCGTTCCTTAAAGAACTGGCGTCCAGTCTCCCTCCTCAGCACAGACTACAAAATCTTTGCCAGGGTGTTGTCTTCTCGCCTGGCTTCCGTGCTGGCCCACATGATTCACCCGGACCAGTCCTACACGGTCCCGGGCCGGAGGATACACGACAACGTCCACCTGGTCCGGGACCTGATCCATTTCTGTCGACGGGCTGGTCCGCTGGTCTGCCGAGCGCCTTCCTGTCTCTCGACCAGGAGAAGGCGTTCGACAGGGTCAATCACGAGTACCTGCTCGGGACTCTGCGGGCATTCGGGTTCGGGACGCGGTTCGTCGCCCAGATCCGACTTTTGTACGCCGCCGCAGAGTGTCTGGTTAAAGTTAACGGGTCCCTGACAGTGCCCCTTTTGCTTCAGGAGAGGAGTGCGTTAAGGCTGCCCCCTGTCCGGCCAGCTGTATTCCCTGTGCGTGGAGCCTTTCCTGCGCCTCTTGCAGATTTAGTCCCTACCCTCCCCTTCACTGTTTTGATCACACAGCATTGCACTTTGATGTGAAGGGCAGTGCTTGTCACTGGCCACTCGGGTGTTTTTCCTATCTTCCTGGTGGTGGAAATTGAATAAAGATTCATGCACTTTGTGTCTCTCACTGTGTCCCACACCTGCGCACACGCGCACACACACACACACACACACACCATGGGTGCTGGGGAAAAAATAAGCACTACCGCAGTTAGGTGGGAGTGTGGGGTTTCCTCAAAAAAAAGGAACAAGAGTGTCTCTGCTCCTAGCTCTGACCAAACTGGCCATCAACAGGTCCAGGCAGTGGGCCGTGGAGGGGGTCGTTAGGGCCGACTGCCTGTCCCTCTTCCACGGTTACGTTAGAGCCCGGGTGTCCTTGGAGAAGGAGCACGCGGTGTCCACCAACACCCTGGAGTCGTTCAGGTGGTAGTTTGGGGTAAGAAAAAAAAACAGGAGTATCAGGCATCCTGTCCACTCTGAGAGCTGGGTCTGAGGGAGCTGGATCAGTGTTAAGGGAAAAAAAAGGAGTGTCAGAGAGTCTCCTCACTTCAGGGGCTGACTCTGAGCTGACTGGTGTACTATGCACTGGTGTAAATATAGGGTCACTTGTATGGAGGGAAGGTCATATGAGGAAAGGTTGAGAGATTTGAGGCTGTTTTTGTGAGAGCGAAGAAGGTTGAGAGGTGACTTAAGTGAGACATATAAGATAATCAGAGGGTTAGACAGGGTGGACAGGGAGAGCCTTTTTCCTCAGATGGTGATGGCAAGCACGAGGGGGACATAGCTTTAAATCGTGGGGTGATAGATATAGGACAGATGTCGGGGTAGTGTCTTTAATCAGAGAGTAGGAGGGCATGGAATGTTCTGCCTACAACAATTGCAGACTGCCACTTTTACGGGCATTTAAATGGTCATTAGATAAATACATGGATGAGAATGGAATAGTGTAGGTTAGATGGGATGCTCTAGATTGGTTTCACAGGGCAGCACAACATTGAGGGCCGAAGGGCCTGTACAGTTCTATCTTCTGCTCGAAGATCTCCTCTTGCAGCAATGTTTTATTTGATAATGCTCCAGTGAATCACCTTGGGAATTTTTCTTTGCTGTGTTAAATGCAATATACCAATACAGGTTTTTTAGAAAAAAATTATAAATTGTCACAGAAGCCTGTGACACCCTACCTTTATGGAAGTGAACTCACTTTCCTTGTGAAGCATAAACAAGTGTTGCTTGACTTGAACTGCGTAATTTTGAATTTCTTATTGCTTTGAGATACATTTAGCACAGTGAGGCACTCTAAGTGTCAGCTCACTATGGTCTTAATGAAGGATTAAAACAGAAATGTTTACATTATATTTTAAAACAGCCAGTTTAAATATCTTTAGGGCCATTGACTGGCAACGTTAAGTTAGAGCACATGCATCAATATTGTGAAGACCCATTACTCTTCACTATGTGGGAGTTGGTAAATTTGAACACATTTCCCATGAGTGAGAGGGTACCAGAAGCAAGCTTATGCTAATGTTTGATTTATCATTTGTGGTTTCTGTACCTGTGAGTGTCTATTCTGGTGCAACAGAGTTAAAAAAACCCACCCCCAGAGTACTCCATGCGAGGCTGCTCCTAAGATAGAAGATGAGAGCTGCAAACCCTGTTCTTCCTCTGTTAGTGTCTGAGTTACACTGAGTTGGGGCAAATTTTCTGAAGCTGGGATTCCTCAACCTCAGCTAACCTTGTGTTTCTTACATCTGGGGGCTGTAGTGCCAGGGTTTACCACTCAGGGAGGGCATGCTGTCAAAGGTACCATTTTTCAAGGGAATTATCAAACTAAGAAAGTTCTCCCAAAGGCATGGGAGAATCCCACGAAGAACTCTGCTGCTCTTCTTCAAAATAGTCACGACGGGATCTTGCAAGTCCACATTACAGACACGTGCAATCTCTGTTCAATGAATCATCTGAAGCGCAGCACACACAGCAGTGCAGCACCCCCTCATTGCTGGACCAGGGTGTGAGAGGGAGATCTCTGAACCCGCAAATATTTTACTGAGAGTCAAGAGTGAAACCCACTAGACACCATGTTCACATATTTTCAACCACAATAAACCTACAAGAATTAATTCAACCAAATCTAAAAACCAACCAAGGAGCACAATAAATCTTGATACGTTTCAATGAAAGGCATCTTTCATTTCCAGTTGCAAATGCTTGTTGTAAAATACCTTTATTCGGGGTGGTACTGCAGCAAAATCAATTTCTCTACAGCAGCTAATCTGCATCCGGTCTTTTGTTAGAGTTGAGGAGTTTGTGCACTCTGCCCTGGGGTTTCTGTTCAGTGTGTGTGTGTGTGTGCGCTTTGCCCTGGGGTTTCTGTTCAATGGGGCTGTGTGTGTGTGTGTGTGTGTGTGTGTGTGTATGTGTGTGTACGTACTGGTGTTTCCCACATAACTTACTCTTACTCTGCTCAGTTGGCTGGATGAGGGAAATTTCCCCATGAACCTTTTCCTGCAGCCTTCAGATTCAGTGAGGAAGTTCCCTGCAGAAAGTGGGACCTGGTGGCCATGAGGAAACAGATGTTTTAAATGTTTTTAAATTGGATATTATTCACCATTGATCCATTCTAATGAGTACTTGATTCAATACTGTACATTAAATAACTTTGAAGCATTTGTAATTAGGTTACCCACAGACATATTTCCAGCTTTATTTATCAAACTACTCCAAATTATCACTGCTGAAACATCAAGGAAATTTCAGAACTTTTTTTTAAAAATGCTTTAAAGCTTAACCCAATTGCTTCGGTCAATGGCAGGTTTTATATTTGACAATGTGCAAATAAGTTTGAGAGAGAATTCGGAGTTCTGTGTGTCACAAGACCAGGTGCTTCCTCAATGTTCTAATCTTTGTTCAATTACGAAAACACAAGTAAAGAACTGTACCATCACCCTCAAAAATCAAAGACCGAACAAAACAGAAACCCACATTTGGGAAACCACATGCTCCATAAACTGCTGTAGATTTGTGATAACTCTATTTTTGAACAACGCCAGCTATTTAAACCTCATTCTCACAACGTGGGCAGCGTTGACGAGACCAGCTGGTGCCCTTGAGAAAGTAGTAGTGGGTTTGATGCAACTTCAGAGGGCAGTTAAGAGTCCACTGTTTGGGTGGGGACTGGAGTTACATGTAGGCCACTTCCTTCCAGCATCAGTTGGCTTCCAGTTGTCTGACCGAGATTTACATTCCCAAATTGTAGAAGCAGAACTCAAATTCACCAATTACCAACTCGAGGATTGGACTGCGACTCCCTCGCCAGGATTATCAGTCAAAGCCTTTAGGATCTTGACACATATAAGATGGTCAGGGAACTTGACAGGGTCAATGCTTCCCCTTGTGGGAGGGTCTAGAACCAGAGGGCACCACCTCACAGTAAGCAGTCACTGTTTTGAGACAGAGAAACAAAGGAATTTCTTCTCCCTGAGGGGAGTGAGTCTGTGGAATTCTTTACCACAGAAGGCTGTTGGGGCTGGGGCATTAAGTTTATTCAAGGCTGAGAGAGAGAGTTTTAATTGGAAAGGGGGTAATCAAGGGTTATGGGGATAAGGCAGGAGAGGGGAGGTGAGGATTAGCAGATTAGCCGTAATCTCATTGAATACTGGAACAGACTTGATGGGCTGAATGGCCTACTTCTATCCCAATGTTTTATGGACTTATGGATCTATAGACCTGAGGAATGAAAGTGGAATTGAGGGATCTTGGATTATCCCTGATCTCTGCCATGGGGGCTGACAGATAAAGTGCGAGCTAGTGTCAGTTGTGCAGAGCTTTCTTTTGACTGCACTCAGTAAGGAGACATGGCTCTGGACAGAGTGCAGTTTGGGCTCAATACTGAACTAAAATGGATCAACTCTGAAGGCAGGTCACACAGAGACGATTGTGTTCCCTGGGATACAGAGCTCTTTGAGGTGTGTTTGAGATTAGGTACTTGCAATGATCAAAGGAGTTAATTCTTTTCTCTACAAAAGAACAGTACAGCACAGGAACAGATCCTTCAGCCTTCCCAGACTGCACTGGTACATAACACCTTTCTAAACTAAAAGTCTTTTGTTTCTACATATCCCTCTATTCCCTCCCTATTCATGTATCTGTCAAGATGTCTCTTAAACATTGCTATTGTACCCACCTCCACCACCTTCTCTGCCAGCACTTTCTAGCCACTTACCACCCAGGGTTTCAAGAAAAGTTGAAAACACGTCTCTCACATCTCCATTAAACTTACCCCTTTTACCTTAAACCTATACCCCCTGGTAAGTGACATTTCTATCCTGGGTAAAAGACTCTGATTATCCATCCTATCTATGCCTCTCATTATTTATTAAGTGTCTATCAGGTCATCCCTCAACCGTCGGTGTTCAAGTTGTGCAGTCCCTTCGCGTAGCTAAACCCCTCCACACCAGGTAACATCCTGGTAAACCTTTTTTGTACTCTCTCTAAAACCTCTACATCCTTCTGGATCTATCGTGACCAGAGCTGCACACAATATTGCAAATGTGGCCTTACTAAAGTTCTGTCCAGCTACAACCTGTTTACTATAAATGGTCTTTGTAAAGCCTCTTTCTGTCTCCTCCATCATCTACGCCAGGAACAAACTGAGGTGGTTCATGGACTTTGTTGATGTTGGGAGGTGAATAAATTCATTCAGTTACCTCTGACTCTCCATGTCCTTCCTCTAGTTACTGGGACTGGACACCTCCCCCTCCCCCAAAAGTTTCTTCCCATCCTAACCCCAAAACTGAGCTTCACCTTTCTCTCCCACCCAGTCTGGTGTCTTCTCCAAACCCATCCTTGCCCGAAAAGTCCTCCCCCTTTGTGCACATAGCTTACATGGCTTAGTGTCAAACTTATCTGGTTAAATGCCTCGGAATGTTTTACTATACTTAGAGGCTCTATATCAATACCAGCTGTTGTTGTTGTAGATAAAGAGAAACTACTTCTCGGATGACAGAGTGCAGAATCGGGCTGCAAAGTTATATATTTCCAGTGTTTTGTTTCCAATTCCCTTTAGAATGTTATTGAAAATGCTCCAGGCAACGTGTCCCAGATCATAACAACTCCGTCTGCACAAATAACACCGCCCTCGATTTTTCTGTGCCAATTATCCGAAATCAGCATTCGCTAGTTCCCGGGCACTTCTGCCAGTGAAAATAGTTTCTCTGTGTTCAACTCTGTACCAAAGCTCATTATGACCTCAAACTCTTCCATAGAACCTCCTGTTAACCCTTACTGATCTAAAGAGAACATTCCCAGTTTCTTCAGTCTCTACATGTCATGGAATTCCCTCCTCTCCTGCAGTATTCCAGTAAATCTCTTCCCAACCACTTCTAGATCTTTCCAAATGAAGATGCCCACAGCACTCTGATGGAAACCAGACTTTTGTTGTGTGAGGGTTCAACGTAGATAGAGTTGGGCTTAATTGTTAATCTAGTCCTTGAATCAGCCTGATCACTTAACCTTTAAATCTTAACGCTGAGGTGGATTCATTACTGTCCAAACTCCCACACACTGAATCTTTGAATAAAAATTGAAACCCTGCAGATGCTGAAAATCTGAAATAAACACAAATGGACTCAGTGGATTTGTGGAGGGAAAAACAGAGTTAACGTTTCGAGTCGGTTTTGACTCTACATGGAACTTGGGTAAATGAATATTCTCTCTGTTACTCTGATGAAAGTTCAGTGACTGGGGATGGAGAGGGGGCAGTTATTCGGGCAGGAGAAAGTGAAGATGGCAGATCAGAGTTGAGAGTGTGGCAATGGAAAAGCAGGTTAGGCAGCATCCAAGGGGCAAGAAAGTCAATGTTTCGGGCATAAGCCCTTCATCAGTTATTTGAGCAGGACAATGGTGAGTAAACAGCACTTGTTTCCACTGCAATTAAGTCTGCAAAAGAAAAACGTTTCCCTGCCCTACTGCCAGTTGGGACTCTGACATTGAGAATTCATGACCTGCAGCTGTGGATTAATGCGGAGGTTTAACTCACTTGGTTGCACAGCTAGAAGCAGTGTGTTGCTATCAGCGTGAGTTCAATTCTTGTACCAGTTGATGCTAAGATGAAGGAATCTCCCTCTCAAACTCTCCCCTTGCCTAAAGCACAGTGACCCTCAGGTGAAATAACCACTGTTTTTTTTCTCTGTCTATTGAGAGAGTAGTCCCATGGTCTGGTGGGATTATGGTGACTTTACTAATCCAATATAGAGGGGCACTGTGACACAGTGGTAGTGTCCCTGCCTTTGAGATGGAAAGTCGGGGTTTAGGTCCTACCTGTTCCAGAGTTGTGCCTGAACAAGTTGATTCGAAAACTATCCAAACCCAGTTTACAGCCAGCTGTTTCCTTCCTGCTCTCCCAGGAACGACCCCTCACCCTGTGAGGCACCACCATCCAGCTGTGGCCTAGTTTACTATGTAATCCTGGGCTTCCAGGGATGTCAATTCTGCTATAGGAAGGATGTTGTGAAACTTGAAAGGGTTCAGAAAAGATTTACAAGAATGTTGCCAGGGTTGGAGGATCTGAGCTACAGGGAGAGGCTGAATAGGCTGGGGCTGTTTTCCCTGGAGCGTCAGAGGCTGAGGGGTGACCTTATAGAGATTTAGAAAATCATGAGGGACATGGATAGGGTAGATAGACAAGATCTTTTCCCCAGGATAGGCGAGTTTAAAACTGGAGGGCATAGGTTTAGGGTGAGAGGGGAAATATTTAAAAGAGACCTAAGGGGCATCTTTTTCACCCAGAGGGTGGTATATGTATGAAATGAGCTGCCGGATGATGTGGTGGAGGCTGGTACAATTATAACATTTAAGAGGCATTTGGATGGGTATATGAATAGGAAGGGTTTGGAGGGATATGGGCCGGGTGCTAGCAAATGAAACGAGATTATTTTAGGATATCTGGTCAGCATGGACGAGTTGGACCGAAGGGTCTGTTTCTGTGCTGTACATCTCTATGAATCTATAACTTCTCTCAATTTAATTTCCATTTGGGTTTTCCACTCCACATTTTGCCTTCACTTGCCTCCCATTTTGATCTGTTTGCTAAAGCCAGCATTCACGAACCTCTTCTCCCCAACGCGCCCTCTCTCTTCCTCTCTCAGTCATGATCAAAGGGTCATCAGCTTGTGTTGTTATTCTACATATTTTCTATTCTCTACAGAATCTGTCTGGCATGTAGACTCTTCCCCAATGTATTCTGTTTTGATTTT
Organism: Chiloscyllium punctatum; assembly: GCF_047496795.1. Taxonomy (NCBI): domain Eukaryota; kingdom Metazoa; phylum Chordata; class Chondrichthyes; order Orectolobiformes; family Hemiscylliidae; genus Chiloscyllium; species Chiloscyllium punctatum. The sequence continues at coordinate 80,027,995 of NC_092755.1, forward strand.
TTGTGGAGTGGTGACTGGACATCACCCAATGGGAGAATGAGAGATTCTCAAGAAGCCATTTGGCCCATTGCCCCTGTGCTGGTTCTTGGAAAGTGTTTTCCAGTTAATCCGACTCCCCGGCTCATTCTCTCAATGGTTCTGTAAATGTTATCTCTTCCATTATTTACTAAGCGGTATTTTAAAAGTTACGACTGAATCTATTTTCACCACATTTTCAGGCAGCAAGTCAGAGAAAATGAGCCGTCACTGATATTCACCACAAAGAAAGGCTTCACTTTCCCAGTGAGAATGGCGAAAATCCTCAGAAATCAGAAACCCAGAGAGAGCATTTCCAATTTGTGAGGGCAAAAGTTTGGAAGTGTGCACGTGTGTGAGTGACTGAGTGTGTGAGTGACAGTGTGTGAGTGAGAGAGAGTGAATGAGTGACTATATGTGTGTGAATGGCGTGAGTAAGTGACAGTGTGTGTGTGTATGAGTGACTGTGTATGTGTGCATGAGTGATTGAGATTGTGAGTGAGAGAGAGAGTGAGTGAGTACTCTGGGTGTGCGTGTGTGTGTGTATGAGTGACTGTGTGTGTGTGTATATGAGTGACTGTGTGTGTATGAGTGACTGTGTGCATGTGTGTGTGTGTGTGTGTGTATGAGTGACTGTGTGCATGTGTGTGTGTGTATGAGTGACTGTGTGTGTATGAGTGACTGTGTGCATGTGTGTGTGTGTGTATGAGTGACTGTGTGTGTATGAGTGACTGTGTGCATGTGTGTGTGTGTGTGTGTGTATGAGTGACTCTGCGTGTGTGTGCGTGTGTGGTTGGTTTTTGGAGACAGTTGGCCATTTAAACAGTCATGTAACTCCAGTTAAACACCATGTTGCTGTACTCACTGCCTGGAACCTGAAGTGGACAGAGCTGCCTCAGCCAGACACAGGGCTGGTACACAGTATAGGCTGAGTGCTCCTTTAGAAACTGCAGTACATTGGCTCCCAGAATCCCTTGTGGAGGGGAAAGTTGGGTTAATCACAGGCAGATGGGTTAATGGGGTGGGGGGCTGTCCTGATAGTCTTTGGATTTTTACAAACAGACAAGAACATGCCTCACAAGTGCATAATCCCATTGGGCCTGTCAATTAGTGCTGACATCAAAGCAGTATTTGGCTGAATGTGGAATCGCGGAAATCTGGAATCAATAGGAATCAGGGGACAAACTCTCTGCTGGTCGGAGTCACACTTGGCACATAGGAAGATGGTTGTGGTTGTTGCAGGTCAGCTCCAGCTGACCTGCAACAAAATGCTGGAGATCACAGCTGGTCAGGCAGTATCTATGGAGAGAAAGCAGAGCTGAAGCGAGATGTGGAGGGGACAGCATTTAAGCTATAGTTAGGTTAGGTCTGGTTTGAATTGGAGAATTTGAATTGGTGGAGAAAAGATGTTGATAGTTCAGATTAAGTGATAGCGGAGTGGACTCGATGGGCCAAATGGCCTTACTTCGACTCCTATGTCTTATGGTCTTATGGACACCTCTGCAGGAGTTCCTCAGGGGAGTGTCCGAGGCCCAACCATCTTCAGCTGCTTCATCAATGACCTTCCCTCCATCAGAAGGTCAGAAATGGGGATGCTCACCGATGATACTGTGGTGTACAAAATTTGGAAAGACTAAGATAGGATTAATATGGAAAACGATTTCCCCTTTGACACTGGAGTCAGTAAATGGGGAAACAGCAGGAGATGATGTGGGTAGCTGAGGAAAAATAATTCACCAAGAGGGTGGTGGGTAACTGGGATCCACTGCCTAAAAAGTGGTAGAGGCAGGAATAGTCAATATAAGTAAGAAGTATTTCGATAAGCATTTAAATGTCATAGCAAAGAAGGCTGGAAAATAGGATTAGAATAAATAGGTGCTGGATGACCGGCATGGAAACAATGGGTCATAAGGTCACAACTGTGCAGTGAGTCAGTATCGCTGTGTAACAGACTGGGAGGAGTGTGCAGTGAGTCAGTATCGCTGTGTAACAGACTGGGAGGACTGCGCAGTGAGTCAGTATCAGTGTGTAACAGACTGGGAGGAGTGAGCAGTGAGTCAGAAACAGTGTGTAACAGACTGGGAGGAGTGTGCAGTGAGTCTGTATCAGTGTGTAACAGACTGGGAGGAGTGTGCAGTGAGTCAGTATCGCTGGGTAACAGCCTGGGAGAAGTGCGCAGTGAGTGAGTGTCGCTGTGTTCCAGACTGGGAGGAGTGTGCAGTGAGTCAGTCTCGCTGTGTAACAGACAGGGAGGAGTGTGCTGTGAGTCAGTATTGCTTTGTAACAGACTGAAAGGAGTGTGCAGTGAGTGAGTATCAGTGTGTAACAGACTGGGGGGAGTGCGCAGTGAGTCAGTATCGCTGTGTAACAGACTGGGAGGGTTGTGCAGTGAGTCAGTATCAGTGTGTAACAGACTGGGGGGAGTGTGCAGTGAGTCAGTATTGCTGTGTAACAGACTGGGGGGGAGAGCGCGATGAGTCAGTATCGCTGTGTAACAGACTGAGACGAGTGTGCAGTCTGTCAGTATCACTGCGTAACAGACAGGGAGGAGTGTGCAGTGAGTCAGTATCAGTGTGTAACAGACTGGGAGGTGTGTGCAGTGAGTCAGTATCGCTGTGGTACAGACTGGGAGGAGTGTGCAGTGAGTCAGTATCAGTGTGTAACAGACTAGGAGGAGTGTGCAGTGAATGTGTATCGCTGTGGTACAGACTGGGAGGAGTGTGCAGTGAGTCAGTATCAGTGTGTAACAGACTGGGAGGAGTGTGCAGTGAGTCAGTATCACTGTGTAACAGACTGGAAGGTGTGTGCGGTGAGTCAGTATTGCTGTGTAACAGACTGGGAGGAGTGTGGAGTGAGTCAGTATCACTGTGTAACAGACTGGGAGGAGTGTGCAGTGAGTCAGTATCACTGTGTAACAGACTGGAAGGTGTGTGCGGTGAGTCAGTATTGCTGTGTAACAGACTGGGAGGAGTGTGGAGTGAGTCAGTATCGCTGTGTAACAGACTGGGAGGAGTGTGCAGTGAGTCAGTATCAGTGTGTAACAGACTGGGAGGAGTGTGCAGTGAGTCAGTATCACTGTGTAACAGACTGGGAGGAGTGTGCAGTGAGACAGTATCGCTGTGTAACAGACTGAGAGGAGTGTGCAGTGAGTCAGTATCACTGTGTAACAGACTGGAAGGTGTGTGCAGTGAGTCAGTATCACTGTGTAACAGACTGGGGGGAGTGTGCAGTGAGTCAGTATCACTGTGTAACAGACTGGAAGGTGTGTGCAGTGAGACAGTATCACTGTGTAACAGACTGGGAGGAGAGTGCAGTGAGTCAGTATCACTGTGTAACAGACTGGAAGGAGTGTGCAGTGAGTCAGTCTCACTGTGTAACAGACTGGGAGGTGTGTGCAGTGAGTCAGTATCACTGTGTAACAGACTGGGAGGAGTGTGCAGTCAGTCAGTATCGCTGTGTAACAGACTGGGAGGAGTGTGCAGTGAGTCAGTCTCACTGTGTAACAGACTGGGAGGAGTGTGCAGTGAGTCAGTATCGCTGTGTAACAGACTGGGAGGAGTGTGCAGTGAGTCAGTATCACTGTGTAACAGACTGGGAGGAGTGTGCAGTCAGTCAGTATCACTGTGTAACAGACTGGGAGGAGTGTGCAGTGAGTCAGTCTCACTGTGTAACAGACTGGGAGGAGTGTGCAGTGAGTCAGTCTCACTGTGTAACAGACTGGGAGGAGTGTGCAGTCAGTCAGTATCACTGTGTAACAGACTGGGAGGAGTGTGCAGTGAGTCAGTCTCACTGTGTAACAGACTGGGAGGAGTGTGCAGTGAGTCAGTATCGCTGTGTAACAGACTGGGAGGAGGGTGCGGTGAGTCAGTATCGCTGTGTAACAGACTGGGAGGTGTGTGCAGCGAGGCAGTATCAGTGTGTAACAGACTGGGAGGTGTGTGCAGTGAGTCAGTATCGCTGTGTAACAGACTGGGAGGAGTGTGCCGTGAGGCGGTATCAGTGTCTTACAGACTGTGGGGGAGAGCGCGGTGAGTCAGTATCACTGTGTAACAGACTGGGAGGAGTGTGCAGTGAGTCAGTATCGCTGTGTAACAGACTGGGAGGAGTGTGCCGTGAGGCGGTATCGCTGTGTAACAGACTGGGAGGTGTGTGCAGTGAGTCAGTATCGCTGTGTAACAGACTGGGAGTAGTGTGCAGTGAGTCAGTATCACTGTGTAACAGACTGGGGGAAGTGTGCAGTGAGACAGTATCACTGTGTAACAGAATGGGAGGAGTGTGCAGTGAGTCAGTATCACTGTGTAACAGACTGGGAGGAGTGTGCAGTGAGTCAGTATTGCTGTGTAACAGACTGGGAGGAGTGTGCAGTGAGTCAGTATCACTGTGTAACAGACTGGGAGGAGTGTGCAGTGAGTCAGTATCACTGTGTAACAGACTGGGAGGAGTGTGCGGTGAGTCAGTATCGCTGTGTAACAGACTGGGAGGTGTGTGCAGTGAGTCAGTATCGCTGTGTAACAGACTGGGAGGTGTGTGCAGTGAGTCAGTATCACTGTGTAACAGACTGGGAGGAGTGTGCAGTGAGACAGTATCGCTGTGTAACAGACTGGAAGGTGTGTGCGGTGTGTCAGTATCACTGTGTAACAGACTGGGAGGAGTGTGCAGTGAGTCAGTATCGCTGTGTAACAGACTGGGAGGAGGGTGCGGTGAGTCAGTATCGCTGTGTAACAGACTGGGGGGGAGAGCGCGGTGAGTCAGTATCGCTGTGTAACAGACTGGGAGGAGTGTGCAGTGAGTCTATATCGCTGTGTAACAGACTGGGAGGAGTGTGCAGTGAGTCAGTATCACTGTGTAACAGACTGGGAGGAGGGTGCGGTGAGTCAGTATCGCTGTGTAACAGACTGGGAGGTGTGTGCAGTGAGTCAGTATCACTGTGTAACAGACTGGGAGGTGTGTGCAGCGAGGCAGTATCAGTGTGTAACACACTGGGAGGAGTGTGCCGTGAGGCGGTATCAGTGTCTTACAGACTGGGGCGGAGAGCGCGGTGAGTCAGTATCACTGTGTAACAGACTGGGAGGAGTGTGCAGTGAGTCAGTATCGCTGTGTAACAGACTGGGAGGAGTGTGCCGTGAGGCGGTATCACTGTGTAACAGACTGGGGGAAGTGTGCAGTGAGACAGTATCACTGTGTAACAGAATGGGAGGAGTGTGCAGTGAGTCAGTATCACTGTGTAACAGACTGGAAGGTGTGTGCAGTAAATCAGTATCTCTGTGTAACAGACTGGGAGGAGGGTGCGGTGAGTCAGTATCGCTGTGTAACAGACTGGGAGGTGTGTGCAGCGAGGCAGTATCAGTGTGTAACACACTGGGAGGAGTGTGCCGTGAGGCGGTATCAGTGTCTAACAGACTGGGAGGAGTGTGCGGTGAGTCAGTATCACTATGTAACAGACTGGGAGGAGTGTGCAGTGAGTCAGTATCGCTGTGTAACAGACTGGGAGGAGTGTGCAGTGAGTCAGTATCGCTGTGTAACAGACTGGGAGGAGTGTGCAGTGAGACAGTATCACTGTGTAACAGACTGGGGGGAGTGTGCAGTGAGACAGTATCACTGTGTAACAGACTGGGAGGAGTGTGCAGTGAGTCAGTATCGCTGTGTAACAGACTGGGAGGAGTGTGCAGTGAGTCAGTATTGCTCTGAAACAGACTGGGAGGAGTGTGCAGTGAGTCAGTATCACTGTGTAACAGACTGGGAGGAGTGTGCAGTGAGACAGTATCACTGTGTAACAGACTGGGAGGAGTGTGCAGTGAGTCAGTATCGCTGTGTAACAGACTGGGAGGGGTGTGCAGTGAGTTAGTATCACTGTGTAACAGACTGGGAGGAGTGTGCAGTGAGTCAGTATCACTCTGTAACAGACTGGGGGGAGTGTGCAGTGTGTCAGTATCACTGTGTAACAGACTGGGAGGAGTGTGCAGTGAGACAGTATCACTGTGTAACAGACTGGGAGGAGTGTGCAGTGAGTCAGTATCGCTGTGTAACAGACTGGGAGGAGTGTGCAGTGAGTCAGTATTGCTCTGAAACAGACTGGGAGGAGTGTGCAGTGAGTCAGTATCACTGTGTAACAGACTGGGAGGAGTGTGCAGTGAGACAGTATCACTGTGTAACAGACTGGGAGGAGTGTGCAGTGAGTCAGTATCGCTGTGTAACAGACTGGGAGGGGTGTGCAGTGAGTTAGTATCACTGTGTAACAGACTGGGAGGAGTGTGCAGTGAGTCAGTATCACTCTGTAACAGACTGGGGGGAGTGTGCAGTGTGTCAGTATCACTGTGTAACAGACTGGGAGGAGTGTGCAGTGAGACAGTATCACTGTGTAACAGACTGGGAGGAGTGTGCAGTGAGTCAGTATCGCTGTGTAACAGACTGGGAGGAGTGTGCAGTGAGTCAGTATTGCTCTGAAACAGACTGGGAGGAGTGTGCAGTGTGTCAGTATTACTGTGTAACAGACTGGGAGGAGTGTGCAGTGCGTCAGTATCCCTGTGTAACAGACTGGGAGGAGTGTGCAGTGCGTCAGTATCCCTGTGTAACAGACTGGTAGAGCAAACCTGAGTAGAATTCAACACATAATAAGATATTTCTGGTGTCTAGTCTGCAGTGACTTGAAGAGGATTCAATGAGGCGAACCTGACTATGACCTGAAGTGGCTGAACTTCTTGATGACCATTTGACTCTCCAGGGCCCCACTGTGCTCAGCTAATCCCACAGGAACCCAGCCACGAAACCGACTGCTCATTGATACTGTCATCAGTGCAAATTGTGAGCTGCTTAGTAACCAGCGGGTACACTGTTTTAAACCAGTTTTAATCCAGACTCCACTCTCAGAGAACCATGCACCTGAACTCCAAGCTCCCTCTGTTCCACTAACACTCCTTAAGATCCGACCATTCACCATGAAAATCCTACTTTGATTTGACTTTCCAAAATGCAATACCCCAAACCTCTCGATATTAACCTCCATTTGCTATTTTGCTGCCTACTTCCCCAGCTGATCAAGGGCCTGCTGCAATTTCTAATAAACTTCCTTAATGTCCATGACACCGCCTATTTTAATGTCATCTGCAAACTTACTATTCACGCCTTGTATATTTTCATCCAAATATTCGGCAACAATAAGAGTTTGAGATTCATCTTTTTATAAAAGCTGTTGAGTCAAAAAGAAACCTCTTCCACTTAGTCTTGGATAGAATCAAAGACTGAGCATCCATAGATAGATATCTGGGGCAGCTGTCAATCTTACAGAACAGATGAAAACCATCCAGCCTGTTGAGTATGCTAGTTCACAGAGAGATCTTTCCTTTTAATCCATCTCTCTCTCTCCCTTGCTCCTACCCCACAGCACTCAATGTATCACTCCAACTACTTAACCTATGTCATTGAGTCACTGAGTTTATAACATAGCCCTTTGGCCCAAACTGGTCAATGCCAACCAAAACGTCCGTCCATTCTAACCCCATTTCCCTGCACTTGGCCCATATCCTTCTATCCTTTCCTATCCATGTATTTGTCCAATTGCCTTTTAAATGTTGTTATTGTACCCGCCTCAACCACTTCCATTGATGGCTTATTCCATACACATACCACTCTCTGTGTAAAAAAAGTTGACCCTCAGGTTTCCTTTTATTCTTTCCCCCCTAACCTTAAAATGATGTCCTTTTGTCCTCGATTCCCCAACCCCAGGAAAAAGACTGAGTGTATTCACCCTATCCATACCTCTTGTGATCTTATACACCTCAATAAGGCCTCCCCTCAGTCGCCTACACTCTAAAGAAAGATATCCTAGCTTGTCCAACATCTCCCTATAACTCAGACCTTTGAGGCCTGGCAACATCCTTGTAAGTATCTTCTGCACTCTTTCCAGTTTAATAATATCCTTCCTATAGCAAGGTGAACACAATACTCCAAGTGTGGCCTCACCAATGTCTGGTATAACTGCAACATAAATTCCCAGCTTCTATACTCAATGCTGTGACTGATCAAGGCCAGTGTGCCAAAGCTTTCTTCACTGCCCTGTCTACCTGGGACTCCACTCTCAGAGAACCATGCACCTGAACTCCAAGCTCCCTCTGTTCCACTAACACTCCTTAAGATCCGACCATTCACCATGAAAATCCTACTTTGATTTGACTTTCCAAAATGCAACACCCCAAACTTCTCGATATTAACCTCCATTTGCTATTTCGCGGCCTACTTCCCCAGCTGATCAAGGGCCTGCTGCAATTTCTAATAAGCTTCCTTAATGTCCATGACACCGCCTATTTTAATGTCATCTGCAAACTTACTATTCACGCCTTGTATATTTTCATCCAAATCATTGATGTCGATAACAAACAGCAATGGGTCCAGCACGACCCCGAGGCACTCCACTAGTCACAGGCCTCTAGTCCGACAAGTATCCTTCCACTATTACTCTCTGCTTCCTGCCATTAAGCCAACTGTGTATCCGGTTTGCCAGCTCCCCCTGGATTCCATGCAATCTAACCTTCCAGAGCAGCCTACCATGTGGAACCTTATCAAAGGCCTTACTGAAGTCCATATAGACTATGTCTGTTGCCCTGCCCTCGTCAACCTTCCTGGTCACTTCATCCAAGACCTCGAACAAATTTGTGAGAGGTGACCTCCCCCTCACAAAGCCATGCTGATTATTCCTAATCAAACCCTGTATTCCAAATGCATGTACATTGTATCCCTCAGAATCTTCTCAAATAACTTACCCACCAGAGATATTAAGCTTACTGGTCTATAGTTCCCAGGTTTATCTATGCAGCCCTTCTTGAATAAGAGCACAACATTCTCTACCCTCCCGTCTTCCAGGATCTCACCTGTGACTTTCCTTTAGAAAGTTCCTGTTAAATGTGCTGCCACTGACCTTTCAGGCAGCACATTCCAGATCACAACAAGGTAATGCATAAAAGATGTCTCCCTATTTGCCTCTCTGCTTTGTTAGGCAGGTATCTTCAGCCTGTCTCTCTCCACTTACTGATCTTTCAGTCACTGGAGACAGTTTCTCCTTGGCTATTTTAACAAAAGGCCCTTTCCTGTTGTCCTTCCTTCCTCTATCATCTCCCTTCTCAGCTCCTCGGAGAACACTGCTACCATTTCAATCATTCCTGTCAGCCCATCCTTTTGACACTCTGATGTACGGTGTCCATAACTGGACCCTGTCTCTGAAGAACTGTACTGATTGAATAATGCTCACTTATCTCATTCATGAAACAACCCATTGAAGGGTCACTCAACCTGAAATGTTAACTCTGCTTCCTCTCCACAGATGTTGCCAGACCTCATAGAATCATAGAATCCCTATAGTATGGAAACAGACTATTTGGCCTGTTGAGTACAGACTGGCCCTCTGAAGGGCATCCCAACCTGAACCCAAACCGCCCAGCACTCCCCAACCCTATCCCTGTAATCCTGCATTTCCCACCTGACCTGCACATCCCTGGGATGGTCAATCCATATAACCTGTACATCCCTGGACACTAGGGGATGGCCAATCCATCTAACCTGCACATCCCTGGACACTAGGGGATGGCCAATCCATCTAACCTGCACATCCCTGGACACTAGGGGATGGCCAATCCATCTAACCTGTATATCCCTGGACACTATGGGATGGCCAATCCATCTAACCTGCACATCCCTGGACACTATGGGATGGCCAATCCATCTAGCCTGCACATCCCTGGACACTATGGGATGGCCAATCCATCTAGCCTGCACATCCCTGGACACTATGGGATGGCCAATCCATCTAGCCTGCACATCCCTGGATACTATGGGATGGCCTGCACATCTTTGCACTGTGTACCTGCTGAGCTTTCCCAGCAATTTCTGTTTTGGTTCTGACTTCCAGCATCCGCAGTTCATTCAGTTTTTATTTACCATTAATCAACCTGTTGGCTGAGCTGTTAAATCACAAACAAAGGTTGATTTAATTTTTATGAGAATTCCTAGACTTTGAATAAGTGAGGTTGCATAAATTATGGAAGAGGACAATAGTCAGATTTGATTCTGTATTGAAGACCAAATCCCAAAGCCCACTCATCCCAGTGCATTTCAAAGTTCTCTCCATTCGATAATCTGATGTAGTTGTTCATCACAACTTTCTTCCTTGTTATGGGCTGTTTCCCCTGTGTACTGGAGCATATTATAACAGTCACAGGCAGGAAGAATCATTGTAAATCATCTTTGCTCTCCAGAACCATTCAAAAATTATCGTTCTTATCTTTATCAAACACAACAGGATTAATACGTTGAAGAGAAAAACACATTAATGAAATATGCTAATTAGAGTTATATTACAGATGGAAATGTGATTCATTTCACTGCTGCTGCTGAGAAACTACACACACACTGGTAATTCTGCCAAGTCTAATCAATATGAATGATCTCCACCTCATTTACATTAGCAAATTAGATAAATTGAAAATGTAATATTTCCTGATAGCTGAAATGCTATAAATACACATTAGCAATTTTGGATCAATATACCTTGACATCACAAATCAAATTACTTGATAAGCTGAGCTCATTAAACAGAACTGTAGCCAGCTCATGAACAAAATGCTGCAAAAGTTGGAAATGTGAAATTGAATTCAGCAGGTCTGTCAGCACCCGTGGAGAGAGAAACACACACAGTTAATGTTTCAAATCTGGTGTGACCCTTCAGAACTGAACAGAGGAGTGAAAGCACAGCAGGTATTAGAGTGTAGATAACGGTGGGGATGGGGAATGGAGTGGAGATGAAGGTGGGTGAGGGAGCTGAGAGAGTACAGGGATCACAGACAAAAGGTGATGGTTGTAGAATGGGGAGAAGGGAGGTGTTTATAGTAGGTGTTAGTGGCAGAATGTCAGTCAGGTTAGTTAAAAAGAAAATCAAAGTAAACAAGGGATTGGCATAGAGGAGGCAGGGAATGCTTTGAAATCAAACTCAGTATTCACATCTTGAGGTTGTAAAATGCCTGAGTGGAACGTGTGGCGTGGTTCCTCAAACATGTGTTGAGTTTTATTGGAACACTGCAGTAGGTATGGGGATGAAATGTTCACAAAAGACCAAGGTGGTTACAATGAAATGGGAATGATCCGGGAGGGCAGAGTCATTCCCACGGAGAGAACAGAGATGGTCCACAAAGTGGTCTCCCAGTCTGTGATTGGTATCTCCAGGGTAAAGGAGACCCCGCCCCCACATAGAGCAGCCAACTGGATTGGAAGAAGAAAAAGGAAATCACTGCTTCACCTGGAGGGTGTCTTTGGGACGTGGGGCAGTGAGGAGGGAGGAGGGGAATGGGGCAAGTGTGACACCTTCTGTGAGTGTGCAGGAAGTGGGGGAAGGGAGGAAGTGAGGGAGGAGTGGACTAGGGTGTGCCGGAGGGAATGTTCTCTCTGGAATGCTGATGGGGGAGGGGAGAGGAGGATGTGTTTGATGGTGGCATCCTTAATGGTGGGTTTACTGGGACAGTGCAACAGGTCAAAGACAGACAGCTCAGTGTAAGAGCAAGGTGGAGAATTCAAGTGATGGGTGACTGGAAGCTCAGGGTCACTCCTCTGGACTGAGTGGAGATGTTCCACAAAGTGGTCCCACAGTCTGTGTCTCCCTGTCTACAGGATTCCGCGCTGTGAGCAGCGATTACAGGAGACTGGATTAAAATCGGTAAAAGTGAATCGTTGCTTCACCTGGAAGGAATGTTTGGAGTATTAGAAGGTGAGGAGAAATGGGGGTAAAAAGGCATGTGTTACACCTCCTGTGCCCGCAAGGCAACAGTGAGAAATGGTGGAGAATTGTTTGGTGGTGGTGTCACAATGGCAGTGCTGGGCAGTTGACCTGTGGGTCAGCATGGATAAGTGGGTCACAGAGGCTGATGAGGGGAAGGAGGGAGGGAGAGTAAGAATGCAATAAAGTTCTGGTTACCTGGATCCCACACATCCAGAATTCTCACGCAATGAGTCTCCAAGATTCAAAATGGGAATACCAGATACTTGGGACAAGCTAATGGAAACTCATTGTATTAGCAGCTCAAAGAGAATAATGGATCAGATGTTTCACTAAAGCTAGTTCAAGACTGACAATGAAGCTTCTGGCAGTGAGGATTCCCAGACTGGCTTGAACATCAACTAGCCATAAAATGACATGACCCTCTCTCACTAGTATCCTCACATACAGATGAGGAAGGAGACCACTTCGACTGGGACAACACATCATCGTTGGATAAGCCAAACAGAGACACGCACGAGAATTCCTAGAAGCATGGCATTCTAACCGGAACTCTATCAAGAAACACATTGACTTGGATTCCATTTACACCCTCTGAGAAAGAGATTAGGAAATAACATCATCACAGAAAATTATATCACCAATGCAAAGAAACCCAAATATATAAATAGAAAGCAGGAATCATCAGCAGTGCTTTATCCAGAGGCTCACTGAAGATGTTACCTAATATGTGACGGAATGTCTGAAAATGAACCTTCCAGCTCAGTGACCAAACCTACATCTAGTACATACACCTTGTGACAGAGACCAGATGAGTTCTCCCGGCCAACACTCTGTATTCCACGTGTCCTGATCCACTGTGCCTACCAGATAAAGGTATATTCCTGTTCTTGGGAAAGCTGGTTTAGAAGATTGCATCATCAGCACGGATCCAACAGACATGGATAAACTAGGAGAATGGACTTGGGATCCTATAGGAAGCAGGGTGTTAGCTAATGTGTTAAATGGCTAATAGTGACTATTAACTAGTATTCTGTCTCCCTCCAGAATGGAGACGGAAAGGAGGAGATCTCAGTCAGATGGGCCAATGGACCGATGGGCTGAGGAGTGGCAGATGGAGTTTAAAATAGATAAATGCGAGGTGCTGCATTTTGGAAAGGCAAATCAGGGCAGGACTTGTACATTTAATGGCAAAGTCCTGGAGAGTGTTGCTGAACAAAGAGACCTTGGGGTGCAGGTTCATTGTTCCTTGAAAGTGGAGTCGCAGGTAGATAGGATAGCGAAGAAGGCATTCGGTATGCTTGGTCAGTCCATTGAGTATAAGAGTTGGGAGAAGATGTTGTGCCTGTACAGGACATTGGTTAGGCCACTTTTGAAATATTGCGTGCAATTCTGGTCTCCTTACTATAGAAAAGTTGTTGTTAAACTTGAAAGGGTTCAGAAAAGATTTACAAGGATGTTGCCACGGTTGGAGGATTTGAGACATAGAGTGGGAATAGACTGGGAATGTTTTTCCTGGAGCATTGGAGGCTGAAGGGTGACCTTATAGAGGCTTATAAAATTATGTGGGGCATGGATAGGGTGACTGGTCAAGATCTTTTCCCTGGGTAGGAATGTCCAAAGCTAGAGGGCATAGGTTTAAAGTGAGAGGGGAAAGATTTAAGAGGGATCTCAGGGGCAACTTTTTCACACAGAATGTGTGGAATGAGCTGCCAGAGGAACTGGTGGAGGCTGGTACAATTACAACATTTAAAAGGCATCTGGATTGGTATATGATAGGAAGGGTTTTGAGGGATATGGGCCAAGTGCTGGCAAATGGGACTAAATCAGTTTAGGATGTCTGGTCAGCATGGATAAGTTGGGGTGAAGGGTCTGTTTCCATGATGTACATTTGTATGACTTTATGAAAGCTGGGGAAGGAGTTTGTGAAAGTGAGTATGGCTAGAAATTGGAAACAACATGGTTGAAGATTTTCAGATTAGAGTGAAGCAGTAAATAGCATCGATAGACTCATCCATCAGCAAGTAAAAGGGTGAAGCCTGATCTACAGTGGGGCTAGAACAAGGAATGTTTATCAGGAAAGGTCACCAGTATAAAACTTCACAAAATACTCAGAGGCCTGGAGAGAATGGATATGCAGAAGATGTTTCTAGTCGGAGATACTAAGACCCAAGGGCACAGCCTCAGAGTGAAAGGATGGCCCATCAGAACTGAGATGAGGAGGCATCTCTTTACCCAGAGGGTGGGGAATCTGTGGAACTCATTGCTGCAGAGGGCTGAGGAGACCAAGTCATCGAGCGCATTTAAGACAAAGATAGACACATTCTTGATTAGTGTGGAGGCCTAAGGTTACGAGGAGAAGGCAGGAGAATGGGGTTATATCAGCTATGGTCGAATGGCGGAGCAGACTCAATGGGCTGAATGGCCTAATTTTGCTCTGGTCTTAAACGTTTCTCACTCCATGGGAACTGCATGATCTGCTTGATATTTGCAGCATGTTCTGGTTTTATTGCTAAAGTGCAGGTTTTGCATATGCATCAGATGTGATGTACTGTCAACGCTTACAGTTGCAAAGAGTTATGATTTAAATTCATATTTTTGTAAAGGTAAAATGTAATGTGGTAAATGTTGTTTCATTTAACTTTTAATGAGTTTCAAGTTGATGCATTTTTTTAACTTTAAAATCTGCTTGACGAATATAGTTTGTACAAATGAGTTTGATGACCTTCTCAACTACACTGCATCAACACACATCCAACAGGAGTAATATTTAATACAGGAATATCAGTAAGAAGAGCCATTGTGGACCATTCGGCCCATCAAGTATACTCTACCATTTGTTGCAACCACGGCTGATCTTAGACTCCCACTTCACTTTCCCTCCTGTCAAATCCCTGAGGGAGCAGCATCTGTTGATCTCAACCTTAAGTATTTTCAACAATACAGCATCCACACCTAACTGGGGTCAAGTATTCCAAACATTCACCATGTTCTGGTGAAAAATATTCTCCTCAGCTCAGTCCTGAATGATCCTGAGAGCAGCATCCCCACATTTACCTTGTCAGCATCATATTCCCACTGCCACACGGTTTATTCACAGCCTTCCTAATGCTCCTCCCCATTCTGCTAAACTGTAAAAACTCTCAACAGGACATCATTCAGATCTTTCAGGGAGATTTACATCCTCAAATTTACTGTCCACCCCCAAATTTAACTCACCCACCCCTCCAATTTACACTATCACAGCTTACATTCCCCTGATTTATGCTGCCCCCTTTTACACCCTCTTCAATTAACATTACCCAATTTACAACCTTCTAATTTACATTCCCTCAGCCACACTCCCCCAAGTCACAGGCCCCCTATCTATATATAGCTTAATCTACTCCTCTTGACCTATGCCCCTTGAATTACACTCCTCAATTTACCACCCCTTCCATTTACCACCTTCCATTTGCCCCCCCCAATCCACCCCCCTTAACCTACCTCCCTCGATATCTCTTCCTTGATCTACCTCACCCCACGATTTGCCCTCTGCTTATTCCTGCCCTGATTACACCCCACAATTTAAATCCCACCTGCCCCCGGAGTTATGTCCATTCTGAAACATACTCCTAGCTCCCTCCTTTTCTGACTGTTTCCCTGACTTTCTGGTAGTCTAATCCAGCAGCTTCTTCACTGATTAAAGCTCAGTGATTCTGAACCCTGGGGAATGGAAACCACTCTGCCTGTGTTTAATATTGGAATCAAAGCCTGAGAACAGTGGGGAACAATGCACTGTCCCACCGGGATGGACCCTTCAGTGCCCAGTCAATCAGGAGAGAGCTGGGAATCGGACACCACCCTTCAATGTGTGGAAACGACAATGTTCACCAGTGTTTACAGCCAGGAGCAGGAAATAAATCTCTCTGCATGTAAATGTGAACTGGACCTTTCAGATTCATAATTTTACTGCATTGTAATGATTCCCAAACACAACAGCCTTGAGTTTGTGTTATAACTTATAATGCTGCAGTCTAACAATTCTCCTGTTTATCTTTCATCACTGGCTCCAGTTGCTGTGTGAGAGCAGCTGCTACATGAATAAAGTGAAATTAAACATATTTACCATGTTTCACAATATACAGCAATAAGATACCTGTGCCACCATTGTACATTTGTTCCTTAATCTTTAATTCCCATTGCGAAGTGTATATACCAGTCTGATATCCACAGCTGAGCTGGACGCTCTGTGCTTACTGCTGTGTCCCTGTGTGTATCCTGTGCTGAGAAGCGTTGCCAGCACCAGACCGCTGAGGGTGTGCTGTGTAGTTGTGTTGGGGCTGTCTTCCTCAGTCTGACCAGCTGGAGAGGCAGCACACCCTCACAGGAACCTTTGCTCAAACCTCCGGAATAACTCTCCTCCTCCTCCCAGAGAGGGAAAGGGACATGGAGATGGGGCCAAGCTGCCTCATTCCCTCAGGCCTGAAGAGATAGGAGTAGATTTAGGCCATTCACCCCATCAAGTCTGCTCCACCATCCAATAAGATCATACCCAATCCAATATTCTCAATTCCACTTTCTTGCCATTTTCCCACAACTGTTGACTCCCCACTTGCTGATTAAACATCTGTCAGTGAATATACTTAATGACCCGGCCTTGGCAACCCTCTGTGGTAAAGAATTCCACAGATTAAGTCCTCTCGGAAACAAGAAATTCCTCGTCATCTCTGTCTTAAATGTGTGGCTCCTTACTGTGAGATGATGTCCTCTGATGCTAGACTCTCCCACAATGGGAAACAGTCTCAGCAGCCACCCTGTCAAGTCTCCTAAGATCCTTAAATGTTTCATTAAGGTTGCTCCTCCTTTTTCTAAACTCCAATGAGTACAGGCCCCAGCTACTTAACCTCTCCCAATGAAGCAGTCCCTCCGTACCCAGGATCAGCCGAGAGAACCTTCTCTGGGCTGCCTCCTGATGCCAGTGTATCATTCCCTGGATAAGGGGCCCAAAACTGTTCACAGTATTCCAGCTGGGGCCTGACTAGTGTTTTGTATAGTTTTAGCAAAACCAACCAACTTTTATACTCCATTCCCTTTGACATAAAGACCAACATTCCATTGCCTTGCCATTGAACATGGAAACCAGCTTTTTGAGATTCATGCATCCAACATGTTGGTAAGTGGAGAGAGGGTGCATGCAGCTGTAATCAGAACAAACTCCGATTGAGGAATCTGTCTTACCAGGAATTCAGGGGGCATTAATAGTTATTTGGACAGTAATGGTGTGCAGGGATATGGGGAAATGGCAGAAGGTTGGCATGAGGGGACAGAACCAGTGTAGTCACAATGGGCTGAGTGGCCTCTTCCTGCACAGTAACGTTTCTGGGATTCTGACTGAATGTCTGCCTGGGTGTCCTTTAACAATGTGGAATTAAGAGTCAAATGATAATGACTGCTGGTCAGAAAACCCATCATGTTCACTAATCACTTTAGGGAAGGAAACTGTTATCCCTACCTGGTCTGGGCCTACATGTGACTCCGGACCCACAATAATGTGTTTGACTCTTAACTGCCCTCTGGGCAATTAGGGATGGGCAATAAATGCTGGCCAAGCCAGTGACGCCCTCATCCCAAGAATGAAAAAAATCCTATAGCACGTTGACATACAACAAGGTTCCTCGCAGATGAGTATCGAGCTAGCTGATCACTGTGTGAGTACACAAGAATAACCTTACTAACCGTGAGTGAAAGTAACATCCTGCCACACTGCCAAAACTCTGAAGGGAGTGTCTTTGAGGGCCAAGGCAGCCAAGAGAATGAAAAGCATATTTGTGCCAGAACGGAGCGTCTCAGTCAGGAGAGAGCTGGGAAATTGGATATCATTACCCTCCAGTGTGGAACAATCAACTTTCACAGAAAACCAAAGGCAGGGTCATTTTGCAGAGATGTAAATCACTGTGAATGTAAATGTGAAATGGATCTCGCAGATTCATAATTTTTTCTGCACTGTATTGCTCCCCAGTCTCAATACCCATGAGTTGTTATTCTAATTTATAATGCTGCAATTCTTCAATGCATCTTTTATCTCTGACATCTGTTGCTGAGTGACGGCAGCAAACAAGAGATAAAATGATCCCCCCAACATTGGTGAATAACTCCGTCGTGACTCATACAACAAAATAAATCATTTAACAAGGATGAGACGAGGTTATATAAATCTATTAGGAGGAGGCTAATGCTGCATATCATTCAGTCCAGATTTGAACTGACAGTCTGCTCCATTCTTCAGAAGTAGACACGGGAGACTCAGTTACAGGTGGAGCAGTAACTAGAATCAAACAAAAAAGCTTTCAATCCCATTATCCATATTCCTCATCCAAATCTCAGAGCAAAGGAACTGGAGGAGAGCAGTCGACCCCTTAAACATGTTCTGATACTGAATTAGATCAGCGTTGACCTGTAACTGTATACAGTCCATGTTTTATAACCTTCATATCTATTCTGTCAGCCTCTGTGTTAGTCGCTGCAAGATTTTGTGATTCCATCTGGTTATTGAGCTGAGATTTTTGGGATGTGTGCTGATGAGATTATATAAGTATCAGACACAATACACTTGAACTATTTGTCTATGACGCCAAATGCCACAGATATTCCTTAAGGCAGCTTGTTGGGAAAGTTATGGAATTATAAAACCTGGAACAATGGTGAGGATGGGAGGCTGAGGACTGTGGGGGCTCTTCATTCATTCCCTCCAACCTGCTCCATTTAATCAGCTCCAAGCCAATCTTTACCCTCAGCTCCATTTACTGGACCTGGCACACTATCAGACTGGCTGTACAATTTCAGCATCAAGGAGCTCTCAAGACCAGTTTCAGAACTTCCAGTTCATTGCCAGAGGGAAACATTCCAAAGTTCCACCTCGCTTTGTCAAATGGCGCTTCCTGATTTCACTCTGAAATGGCCCAGCCCCAACGTTAGTATATCCATCCTCCACTCCTGCCTTTCTTCCCACATGCCTTCCTCGCTGCTGTTCATCCATCCCTCGCTCCTCCCATTGCTCCTTCCCTGCCTTCTCCTCTCTCCCTCTTCCCTCCCTGTGTTTATCCTTCCCACATTCCTGTGTAAGGCAGGGGGAGGATTTTGCTGTCAATATACTGGTCCCTGCTGGATGTGTCAGTGACTGATTGAGGTCTAGGTACAGAGGAGCTGGCAAACCCAGAGTAAGCCTCAAACTTCAGCTGAGCAGGGGTATCTGGATTGGTGCATTAGAAATAGAGAAAGTCTTTACCCAATGAAATCATCATTAGGAAATCAATTCCATTCTAATTGATTGTTCAAAAATGACCTCTCGTAGTTATTAAAGGCAGGATACATTATGATAGTATTAAACATGCCCAATTACATTTTAACAAATGTAAATTCTAATAATCGTTGAAAAATATATCTCATGATTACTATTTCTCAGTAATAACTGATGCTTCTCAGTGAGTCATTTCTTAAAAATTGTGAACACATATTGATAACAGATATGATCTTCTTTTTCAATTTAATTATTCTGCAGCTAATTAGGCAACTAGTCAAATTTACCCCAAATAATTAAGTTCTCATGGACTCGTACACACAGTTTATGGTGGTGGAGGAATGCAAGATATTGTGATGTTTAAGTCAGTGAGTGTAACTACATCAGGTATTATACTGACTGTAACGGGCTCAGCCAGATGGACCTCATAGAATTGGGGTCCCCTGATTGGGGCTGTTTATCTGGTTCAATCAGGAAGCCAAAGCTGACAGATATAAACAGGAGTGGGCGCCGCAGGGTGTGGAGTGCATCATTTCCCCGTCCAACTCTATTTTGATTTAGTCCCTGCCCTCCCCTTCACTGTTTGATCACACAGCATTGCCCTTTGATGTGAAGGGCAGTGCTTGTCACTGGCCACTCGGGCGTTTCCTATCTTCCTGGTGGTGGCAATTGAATAAAGATTTGTGCACCTTGTGTCTCTCACTGTGTCTCACACCTGCACACACACACACCATGGGGGCTGGGGAAAGAAAAGAAAAAATAAATAAAAAAATAAACAGGAGTGTCCGGAGTCCTGTTCACTCTGAGAGCTGGCTCGAAGGGAGCTGGATCAGGGTCAAGGACTCTCCCTGTGTAAATAAAGGGGGACTTGGTGATGAGATACCAGCCTCTGGGGAGTTATTTTAGGGTTGTTCCTTGACATGTGTGCATGCTTATCTGTGTGTGTGCACATATGTGTGCATGTGCACATGCATGTGTACATGGGTGTGGGTGTGTGTGCGAGTGAGAGTGTGTACATGTGTGTGGGTGTGTGTGTGTATGTGTGGGTGTGTGTGCAAGTGAGAGTGTGTACGTGTGTGGGTGTGTGTGTATTTGTGTGACAGTATATGTGTGTGTGTCTGCGTGTGTGAGAGAGAGAGAGAGACAGTGTGCATGTATGTGTGTGTTTGTATGGGTGTGTGTTTGTATGGCTGTGTGTGTATGTGAGTGAGAGAGAGGGCATGCGCGTGTGTGTGTGTGTGAGAGAGAGAGAGAGAGAGACTGTGTGTGTGAGAGAGAGAGGGAGAGAGAGCGCATGTGTGTGTGTGTGTGTGAGAGAGAGAAAGAAACGTGTGTGTATATGAGAGAGAAAGAGATATTGTATGTGTGAGACACAGAGAGAGCGCATGTGTGTGTGTTTGTGTGGGGGGTGCCTGGTCTAGGGATGTGTGGGGAGGTTGTGTTTGTGTGAGAGTATATGTGTTTGTGGGGGTGTTTGTAGGAGAGAGAGAGTGTGTGTGCGTGTGGGTGTGAGAAAGAGACAGTGGGTGTGTGTGTGCTTGTGGATGTGTGAGTGTGGGTGGGAGAGAGAGAGAATGGATGTGTGTCTGTGGGTGTGCTTGGAGTGGTGTGTGTATGGTGTGTGTGGGTGTGGGGGGTGGTGTGTGTGGGTGTTGTTGTGTGTGTGTGGGTGTGGGAGGGGATGGTGTGTGTGTGGGTGTGGGAGGGGGTGGTGTGTGTGTGTGGGTGTGGTGGTCGTAGTGTGTGTGTGAGAGAGAGAGCACGTGTTTATGTGTATGTGTGGTGGTGTGTGTCTGTGGGTAGGAGGGGGCGGCATGTGGGTGTGGTGGTAGTGTCTGTGTCTGTGTGTGGGGGAGTTGTGGCAGTGTGTGTGTAAATGGGTGTAGAAGGGGGCAGTGTGTATGTGTGGGTGTATGTGAGGGGGTGTGACAGTGTATGTGTGTGGGTGTGGTGGTGTGTGTCTGTGGATGTGGGAGAGGGCAGTGTGCATGTGTATGTGAGGGGGGTGTGGCAGTGTGTGTGTGGGTGTGGGAGGGGGCTGTGTGTGTATGTGAGGGGGGTGTGGCAGTGTGTGTATGTGGGTGTGGTGGTGTGCATCTGTGGATGTGGGAGGGGACAGTGTGTGTGTGGGTGTGGTGGTGGTAGTGTGTATGTGAGTGTGAGGGGTGTGGCAGTGTGTGTGCCTGTGAGGGGGGTATGGCTGTGTGTGTGTGTGTGTGTGTGTGGGGAGGGGGGGTGGCTATGTGTGTGTGTGTGTGTGTGTGTGTGTGTGTGGAGGGGGGGGTGTGGCTGTGTGTGTGTGTGTGTGTGTGTGTGTGTGTAGCTCTCCCAAACTTGACACAAGCCCCTCAATGTTAATGAGGAGGATTCTGGGAAATAATGCAGTCAGAAGAGATTTTCCAGTTTTTACTTTGGGCAAGATTTTCAACAGAAGTTAAACATCGTGGTTAGAATTCAACATAACATCCGGTCAATTATTATTCTAAAAGGATTCCTCCTCCACCATACCACCTCTCCCCCCAACGCATGTTAACATTGACGTATTGCTTCAACCGTTGATGGACTATTTTCCATCTCAGAATGTGTGAAGACATCCTAACTGCTTCAAATGGACAGCTCAGACCACTTCCTCCTTGTTAACATGATCAAAACCTGTCATAAAATCCCTACAGTACAGCAAGTGGCCACTGAGTCTGCACTGACCCGCTGAAAACCATCCCACCCTGATCCAACTCCCACCTTATCCCTGTAATGCTGCATTTCCCATGGCAAATCCACCTAATCAGCACATCTTTGAAATGTGAGAGGACACACAGACACAGGGAGAATGTGTAAACTCCACACAGGCAGTCGCCTGAGGCTGGAATTGACCCGGATCCCTGGCACTGAGGCAGCAGTGCTAACCACTGAACACCTTACCATGGTTTTAGACATCACCATTAAATCTCCCCTTAATCTTCTCTGCTTTGAGAACAATCTCAGTTATTCCAGCCTTTTCATTCCATCCTAGAGGTTGGTATTGTCTGTCATTCTGTTGCCTTCCTCTCTGGTTGCAAACTACAAATTCCACCTGGTGGATGAAACATCTTTGAACATCTCCTTCCTGTCACCAGTGACTTCAGACTTGCTGAAAAACATTGCAGTGCTGTTAAAATGCCTGTCTAATTATTGCCCTCCTGTTGTGATGAATTATAGAAACCAGGAGGGGAGTAAACAGACTCTAAATTTCTCTTAAGACAACAAGGGAGTTGCCCATTCCTCAACTCTATTGCAGAGTTTGTTATAACTTTACTGATGTTTATTTGTTGTCGATATTTTTTCTATCCACAGGGAATTTTATGAGAATTTTGCTTTAGCTGGAGATTGAATAAAAAGGTTTTATTTACACCCCTTTCCTGTCTTTGGGAGCTCTTGAAGCGCTTTGTCACCAGTTTTTGAAGCATATGTCTGTTAATAACACTCTCAGATCTTGTACCCACCTACTCAGCTCATATTGCCTAACTATTTCCTTTAAAATGTCTACACATTTTAAGGAGAAACTTTGGGATTCATTCCTGCCGCAGGTGGCAAGATCTGTTCATGGTTGTGAAAATTGCCTCCAATTACAATGCTAATGTCTCCCTGGGGAATCCCTCGGTCGATGGGGGTTTCTTGTCCATCTACCCCCAGTGGGGGTGAGAATGGGGCTGGGTCAGGTGACATTTGAGTCTCATCTAGACTCCCCTCCCACAGCAGCCGATTGTGAGGCTGGGGCTGCCGCGAGGGACGGGGCTACTGTTTGTGTCACAGTTGTCCTCAGCACCAGAGGGATCGAAACACTGACAGACCTGCCCTCACCCCAGCTAGAGCCTTATCTAATTCTGAGCAAGTGGCTGTCCATTTATCTTTAAAGCCTTGTATCACATCCACCCCTCCCCACATCTCCCCTGTCTCCCCCCACCTTGCCCTTCTGCCCCCATAATGTCAGGGGCCTGCCAACACCATTCAAACACTGCGTGCCAGGTTCCTTCTCCTAATAATACTCTAGAAATTGAGAATGTCACCCTTTTACCAAGACACTGTACCCCATTGACTTTTTAATGGGGTTTAAGGAATAGTCGAAGAGTGTGGTGCTGGAAAAGCACAGCTGGTCAGGCAGCATCTGAGAAGCAGGAGAATTAGAAAGAGCTTATGCCTGAAACATCAATTCTCTGCTTCTCGGATGCTGCCTGACCAGCTGTGCTTTTCCAGCAGCACACTCCAGTATCTGCAGTCCTCACTGTCTCCTCGGGGTTTGAGTAATGCCTTGGGCACCTTCTGTCACTCTTGACCATGTCCTGAAGCTGACTGCTTCGAAACCTCAAGGAATCATTTCATTCTTTCACCTACCCACTTCGGCAAACTCTTGATGACCTTGTTAACGGGTTTAGTTCGTCTCCATTGGAAGAACGGAATTCCTATACTGCCCTCCTTCTGCCCCAATGTTGGCGCCAGGATTGGCATCTTGAAACTGACATTGAGTCAGAGAGATCTCATCACAGGAAACAACCCTTCAGCCCACTGAGTCTGTACTGGTCCAAAACAATCACCTCATTATTCTCATCCCATTTCCCAGCCCTTGGTCCATCGCCTTGCCTTTGTAACTGTATACCTACAAATGTGCTCTATATGTATACCTACAAATGTGCTCTATGTGTATACCTACAAATGTGCTCTATGTGTATATCTACAAATGTGCTCTATGTGTATACCTACATACATCCTCTATGTGTATACCTACATACATCCTCTATGTGTATACCTACATAATTCCTCTATGTGTATGCTGACATACGTCCTCTATATGTATATCTACATATGTCCACTATGTGTATACCTACATATTTCCTCTATGTGTATACCTACATATGTCCTCTATGTGATGAGGGTTTCTGCCTCCCCCACCCTTACAGGCAGGGAGTTCCAGATTCCCACCATCCTCCGAATGAAAACATTTTTCCTCACATTCCCTCAAAACTTCTGCCTCTTCCCTTCAATCTCTGCTCCCTGTTCACTGATCCCTCCACCAAGGGGAAAGGATTCTTCCTGTCTGCCCTGTCCATGCCCCTCTTCATATTCTCCATCTCAATCATGTCCCTCCTCAGTCCTCTCTGCTCTAAGGAAAACAGCCCCAGTCTGTGCAATCTCTCTCCATCACTGAGAGTCTCTAGCCAAGGCAGCATCCTGGTAAATCTCCCTCTGCCCCCTCTCCTAGTGCTTTCACATCCCTCCTATACTGCATCCAATACTCTAGCTATAGCCTGACCAATTCCAGCATCTCCTCCCTGCTCTTAAACTCTGTGCCTCAGCTGATAAAGGCAAGTATCCAATGTATCCTGCCTTCTTAACCATTTTTACCACCTGATCCACGACACTAAGTGACCAGTTGACATGCACATCAAGATCCCTCATTTCCTTGGTGCTTCCCTGATTCCTAGTGTTCAACATGTATTCCCTTGCCTTGTTTGTCCTGCCCAGGTGCATCACCTCATATTTATCCAGCTGGAATCCTACTTGCAATCTGACCCAACCCTCTGGTAATCTAGGACCATCCTTCTTATTATTTATGACTCACCAAATCTCATAGCATCCACAAACGCACCAATCACTGCAACTTGACATTGTTCTAAACTCCAGACAATAGAGACCTTGGAATCACAACTAATCCTTCTCTCTTCCAAACCTGGCTGCTTCAACACCTCCCGATTTTAATTACTCCGCTCTCCAAACCTCTCTGTAGCTCAGCTCTCTCAGAAGACACTCTTTAAACTCTGCCCCTTTGATCAAGCTTTCAGTGTTCCAAGTGTCTCTGATTATGGCTCAACATTCAATCACATAGGGTGGCACGATGGCTAGCACTATTGCCTCACAGTGCCAGGGACCTGGGTTCAATTCCAGCCTCGGGCGACCGTGCAGAGTTGGCACATTCTCGCAGTGTCTGTGTGGGTTTCTTCCCACAATCCAAAGATGTGCAGGTCAGGGTGAATTGGCCATAGCTTTCGTGCATCATTGAGAGAGAAATGGCTCTGGGTGGATTACTCTTTGGAGGGTTGGTGTGCACTTGTTGGGCCAAATGGTCTGTTTCCACACTGTAGGGATTCTAATCTACTAAAACACACCTGTGAAACACCCTGGGATGTTCATTACACTAAAGGTACTATGTCAGGGGAATTGTCACTGATATCCTGCTGGTTACAAGATTTGCTGAACTTTCAGGGATGAATTTAGAGATAAGGAAACTACAACAAAGAAAATCTGTTGATGGCCTTTTATGACAGCAAATGCAGTGCTTAGAAATAGTTACTTTGGGATTTTTCAAACACAAAACAAGAAGCAAGTGGAAGAAGACATATCAATGATGAATTAACTCCTTGGTCTCCCAAAGTTGATGACCTCTACCCTAGGCTGTTCTTATCAATAGGGCTAGAGATATTTTCACCTGCAGAACAGTTGTCAGGCTAATCACTGAGAAAACTCTTCCAGTATCAGTTGTGAAATAACTCCACAGCGGCCAGTATCCTGTCGCTGAGTCCCTCTTTATTTACTCATGGAGAGTCCTTGACACTGATCCAGCTCTCAGGGTGAACAGATTCCCTGACACTCCTGTTTATATCTGTCAGCCAGGACTCCCTAATTGGACCAGGTTAATAGCCCCAATCAAGGAACTCATATTCTATGAGATCTATCTGACTGACCTTGTTACAATTGCTACAGGTTGCATCTCATCTCTTGCATCCTGAAGCTAACAGGAAGTTGTAGGAGCTCAGAGGGATACACAGTCTGAATTACCAACTTCCCTTGAATCAAAGGAAAATACAGGAACACTTCAGTACAAGAATAAGGAAACCCTCCGTCTTCCTTTCCCCTTCCTTCCTCATCACATCCTTCCCCATCTCCTCACAATCACATCCACTCACCCTTTCCCCTCCCCCTCACATCGCCTGCCTATCTCACCTACACAGCCACCTCCCCAGCCCAATCACTTTACTGCTCCTCCCCCTCCTCCGTCCCTATTAACCTTTGCTCCTCTCTCCCCTTTCATTTCACCTTCCCCCCGCACCCCCCCCCACCACCCAGTATTGTAAAGAAAATCGTTTGAAGGACCTCAGTGTCACAAAGCCAAGTCTTTTTCAAATGAATGGTCCTTGCGTTTATTCTGCTCCTTTCATCAACTGGGGCCCAGCTGAATGCCATCATGAGTGAGGGGATGGGGGTGGGGTTGGTTGAGGGTGGTGGTGGATAGTGGGGGTGGGAGTGCAGTTGGTGAATGGGTAGGGGTAGTGGTGGGGGTGCGGGTGGGATTGGTGGGGATGGGGTTGGTGGGGGGATTGGAGGTGGGGGGTGGGGTTGGTGGGGGAGTAGGGGTAAGGTTGGTGGGGGTGGGGGTGGGGTGGTGGGGGTGAGGCTCTGGAGTTGATCAGCCATGATCTCGAGTTGCCAAGGGGCTGAATGGACTACTCCTGCTCCAATGTTCCTCATCCCTCACCTTCCCCTGAAATCAGAAACTTTGTCTTCGAACTGAGGGGGAGGAATGCGCTCACAAGAGACCTACCTCCCAAAAGAATCCTTGAGCACATGTCCCACCCTCTGTCCGAGGATACTGACAAACATGCCCTAGCTCTCATCTCCTTATCCTATGTGACTGAGGAGGAACAGTATTTCTTTGCTGATGATTTGAACCATGAGTAGCTCCTTCCCCTGCATTACTGTGTTTTGTTTGCGTCAAATGTTTGTCTTCCCTTTCTCAGTGATGTTAAAGAGGGGAAGGGCTGGATTATCAGCACACGCTCATATTACAGTGCAGCTGATACAGGTAGCAATCCAAATAATGGGTATCATTCATTACTGAGCTCAGGGATGGAAGAGCTGAGTAATTCATCTGTGTCTTTGTTGGGACCAGTAGGTGGCTTGGTGTCTTGAAACGTCTGACGAATTTAAATATTCTTTGGAGACAGGAAACACAATACCAACTGACATCTTAGATTTCACAGCAAGGCAGGATATGACTGCAACAAGGTTGTATACAAATAAACACATCTTTAATTCCATCCCAACAATAATCATTCAACACTTTATGGAGGATGCGCTGCCTGAGATGAAAATTGAACCGTGGTTATCATTATTTTCACACTTTTTCCAGCTTAGTGCAAAATACAATGAATCGAATTAGCAAAAGCTTTGAATTCAAAATGACTACAATCTTCGTGCAATTACAGGACAGGTTCACCACTACACGAGCGAGGATGTGCTTTAACTGGCTAATCACAGCTGCCCATTCGTTGACACAACGGAAGATTCATTATGAGATTGAGGGAGATAGATTCTTGATCAGTCGGGGAATCGAGGGTCACCGGGAAAGGGCAGGGGAGTGGGTGTGAGGAATGTCAGATCAGCCACGATCCTGTTGGATGGTGGAGCAGGCTCGAGGGGCTGAATGGTCTACTCCTGTTTCTATTCCTTATGGTCTTATTAAAACATATTGAACTGCACTGAAGTTGTATTGTACTGACCTCATGGTCTCACCCAGATCATCTTCAGCTGCAGAGGGAAAGGTCAAGAATAACTGGAAACTAACTCTGGGAGCACAGCTCCTCCTTTTCGAATGAGTTGGTCCTGGATAGTCTCATTCACCAGTTTTGCTGTTTTTCCCTTTCTGGCCTTAAGCTCTAAACATTAAGCTCCCTAAACCATGCCAACTCTCTCCAGCTCTTAAACTCCCCTATAATCTCCAATTTGACTAAGTTTTTGATCATCTGTCTAGATAGTGTTTTACGTGGCTAGGTATGACATTTTATTTGCTCACACTTTGGTGAAGTATATGGGACATTTTACCACATAAATGGAAGTTGTTGTTGTCATTTAGAGTCATAAGATGTATAGCACGGAAACAGACTCTTTGGTCTAACCTGTCCATGCCGACCAGATATCCCAAACCAATCTAGTCCCACCTGCCAGCACCCAGCCCATATCCCTCCAAACCCTTCCTATTCATATACCCATCCAGATACCTTTTAAATGTTATAATTGTACCGGCCTCCACCACATCCTCTGGCAGCTCAGTCCATACACTTACCACCCTCTGCGTGAAAAAGTTGCCCCTTAGGTCTATTTTATATCTTTCCCCTCTCACCCTAAACTTATGCCCTCTAGTTCTGGACTCTCAGATCCCAGGGAAAAGACTTTGTCTATTTATCCCATGCCCCTCATGATTTTATCAACCTCTATAAGGACACCCCTCAGCCTCCAACACCTCAGGGAGAATGTATAAGACCTTATAAATTAGCTCAATGTACAAATACCTTGGCACAGACTAACGCTCTGAGGACATGGGTTTGAACCCTACCATGGCACATGGTGACATTTGAATTCAATAACAAAAAACTGATGACAACCACCATCAACTGTCCAAAAAACCCATCTGGTTCACTAATACTCTTAAGGAAGAAAATTTGCCCTCCTTAACCAGTCTGGGCCTCCATGTGACTCCAGACCCAGAGCAATGTAGAGCAATGTTAACTGCCTCTGAAATAGTCCGAAATAGCCATTCAGTTGTATCAATTATACAAGTGACTGAAACTGGACAGATCCAGCACTGCACAAAGCCCCAGAATAGGCTAGTGCAAACCCAGCTTTGTGGACCCTGCTTCCTGCTTAGTCCTGTCTGTATGGGTGCTTGTGTCAAACTGGTCAGACTTTGGGAAGGTGACAGCACGGTGGTACTATTGCTGGACTGTTAATCTGGAGGCCCAGGGAATGTTCTGGGGACCTGGGTTCAAATCCCACCACGGCAGATAGGGGCATTTGAAGTAAATAAAACAACATAGGAATTAAGAATTCAATGATGACGACAAGCCCATTGCTGATTATCAGAAAAAATACCCTTTCAGGAAGGAAATCCACTGGTCTGGTCTGGCCTACATGTGATTGCAGACCCACAGCAATGCAGTTCACGCTTATCTGTCCTCTGGGCAATAAATGCTTACCTCGCCAGCGACACCCTCATCCCGTGAATGAAGGTGAGGAAAGATAACTGGCACAGTGTCAAGTCACACAACAGGAAGAAGACAATCTCCCAGAGCCCACCATCCCCATCCCTGGATATGTCCTGTCCCACCGGCAGGACAGACGCAGCAGAGGGGGCAGCAGTGGGATACAGTTGGGAGGGAGTTGCGCTGGGAGCCCCCAACATTGGCTTTGGACCCCATAAAGTCTCCTGGCTTCAGGTTAAACATGGACAAGGAAACCTCCTGCTGATTACCAGGTACTGAGCTCCCTCGGCTGATGAATCAGGACTCCTCCATGTTGAACAACACTTGGAGGAGGCACTGAGGGTGGCAAGGATGCAGATTATACTCTGGGCAGAGGCAAGGGGTGGCTGTGTGGTGCAGTGTGGGATTCAATGTCAATCATCAAAAGTGA
The DNA here is from genome assembly GCF_047496795.1 of Chiloscyllium punctatum. Classification (NCBI taxonomy): domain Eukaryota; kingdom Metazoa; phylum Chordata; class Chondrichthyes; order Orectolobiformes; family Hemiscylliidae; genus Chiloscyllium; species Chiloscyllium punctatum. The sequence goes on from NC_092755.1 coordinate 80,057,481, forward strand.
CCCTGTAGCACCACGTCTGACTGTTGGATCTGTGATAGGTGTTAAGGGGGCCATCAAAAGAAAGCTGGTCCTCACCAGGTTGGCTACTGCAGCTCCATCTGTCCATTGACAGGATTGATAGGAGGGACCAGTGCAGTCAAAACCCAGTCTTCACTTTGAAGATACAATGTATACGTACTTGTGGGATGTGTGTTCGGTTGCCTGGACCAGCATTTATTTCCCATCCTTAATTCCCCAGAGGGCAATGAAAACTCAACCATACTGCTAAAGGCCTGGAGTAGGCCAGACCAGGGAAAGATGGCAGATATTCGTCTCCAAAGGGCATTAGTGAACCAGATGGGCTTTTAACAACAATTACCAGGGGCTCTTGGTTGACATTAGACTAGCCTTTTATCAAATGCATATCTCATAGCAGGATCTGAAGTCATGTCATAGAGTCCTAGAGATGTGCAGCACGGAAACAGACCCTTTGGTCCAACACATCCATACCGATCAGATATCCAAAACTAATTTAGTCTCATTTGCCAGCACTTGGCACATATCCCTCCAAACCCTTCCTATTCATATATCCATCCAAATGCCTGTTAAATGTTGCAATTGTACCAGCCTCCACCACTTCCTCTGGCAGCTCATTCCATACATGCACCACCCTCTGGGTGAAAACATTGCCCCTTAGGCCCCTTTTACATTTTTCCCCTCTCACCCTAAATCTATGCCCTTTCGGTCTGGACTCTCCCACCCAAGGGAAAATATCTTGACTATTTCCCTCTATCCATGCCCCTCATGATTTTATAAACCTCTATAAGGTCACCCCTCAGTCTCCGACGCTCCAGGGAAAACAGCCCCAGCCTATTCAGCCTCTCCCTATAGCTCAAATCCTCCAACCCTGGCAACATCCTTGTAAATGGATGTAGGTTTGCTCGCTGAGCTTGAAGGCTCATTTCCAGACGTTTCGTCACCCTACTATGTAACATCTTCAGTGGGCCTCAGTCAAAGCACTGCTGAAAATTCCTGCTTTCTATTTATATGTTTGCTGATGTCATTTCCTGTGGTGATGTTACTTCCTGTGGTGGAGTGACTTCCTGTTCCTTTTCTTAGTGGGTGTAGATAGGATCTAACTCGATGTGTTTGTTTATAGAGTTCCAGTTGGAGTGCCATGCTTCCAGGAATTCTCATGCGTGTCTATGTTTGGCTTGTCCTAGGATGGATGTGTTGTCCCTACATCCAAAACCTCAAAACAAATCTTCTCAAAACTTGGTAAATCTTCTCTGAACCCTTTCAAATTTCACAACATCCCTCCTATAGCAGAGAGACCAAAATTGCACGCAATATTCCAAAACTGGCCTAACCAATGTCCTGTACAGCCGCAGCATGACCTCCCAACTTGTATACGTAGTGCTCTGACCAATAAAGGTAAACATACCAAATGCATCACTATCTCATTAGTCTCATTAACCCGGATGCTGGTCATTCATGGAATGAAAATACCATTATGCTACTATCTACCACAGCCCAAGGATCTTGAATAAGAACGTAGTGAAGATATCCCAGATCATATTTGACATCATAAAATGGTGACAGCAGGGAAGACATTATCAATTATACTATGCCAGCAGAGGTCAGCTCCACAGCTTTCCATTATACAGTGGTATCAACAGGACAACCTGTGAGTGCAGCTTTAAATATTCAGTACACAGAGCCAGTCAGGTCCTGTTCAAACAGGAACCTGCAGTGAAAAGACAGCAGGAACTATAAAAGATCTAAGGCAGTAAAATTTCAAATCAGCTTGAAACAGTGAGAAGCTTTGAAAAAGCTGGTGAACTCCAGGCTGAATCTCAGCAAAAATGTGAAGGGAAAGAATCAAGTCATAATTCCAGGAACCAACAGTCAATAACAGATTTTTAGTTGTTTCAAAAATATACTTTATTCATAGAAAATAAATCTTTGGTAGATGGACAGTTAATGAACCTACTCAGATCTATACTCTTTTTACTTGCAGACAACAAATAAAGTCTTTGACTTTCACCATATTCTATATTTACAGATGACCTCTTGGCCTATAGCTGAGGTGACAGTGAAAGCGGGGTCCAATTACTGAATGGGCCCCCCTTATTCTTCGGCAGAGGGACCTGACATGGTGGTCTTTCCCCACCGCACCTTGGCAGAAGCTGCCCCAAGCTTCAGCGCGTCCCTCAGCACCTAGTCCTGGACCTTGGAATGTCCCACTCTGCCGCATGCCATTGGAAGCACTAGCGTTCAGAGTGCTGCTCTTTCATCCAGTTTTTTTTGGAGTCCACAATTGTGAGCCTTTAAATTTTTGCTATAAATTCTGTGCCTTACAATTATGGCCTCCACAACCACCTGATGAAAGAGCAGCGCTCCGAAAGCTAATGCTTCCAATTAAACTTGTTGGACTATAACCTAGTGTTATGTGATTTTTAACTTTGTACACCAGTCCAACACCAGCATCTCCAATTCATGACATGCAATTGGGGTTAACTCCTTCAGCTGGCAGACCAGAGAGCGTCCTTCACCGAGTTGATGATCCACCAGGCACAGTTGATGTTCGTCTCGGTTGCGTCCCGGGGAACAGGCCGGAGAGCACGGAGTCCTATGTCACGGCGCTGCTCGGGACGAACCTCGACAAACACCACTGCATTCCTCCCCAGACTTCTTCTGCGAAGGCACATTCCAGAAGGAGGTGTGTGACAGTCTCGTTCCCCCCCCCCCCCCCACAGCCGCTTCGAGGGCAGCGTGCGGTGCGGCTGAGAGTCCGGGCATGCATAAAGGATCTCACCACCAGCCAAGCCATGTCTTGGTGCTTGTTGGAAAGCTCTGGCGATGAGACATTCTGCCAAATGGCTTTGACAGTCTGCCCAGGGAACCACTCAACAGGATCCGCCCTCTCCTTTTCCCGAAGGGTCTCAAGGACACTACATGCTGACCACTTCCTTGTGGTTAAAGGTGTTTTCCTTCACAAATTTCTCCACAAAGGAGAGGTGATACGGAACGGTCCAACTACTCGGAGCGTTCCGCGGCAGCGAGGCCAGGCCCATCCTTCGCAACATCAGGGACAGGTAGAATCTCAGTACGTAGTGACACTTGGTGTTTGCGTACCGAGGATCCACGCACAGCTTGATGCAGCCACACACAAAGGTGGCCATCAGGGTGAGGGTGGCATTGGGTGTGTTTTTTCCCCCGTTGCCCAGATATTTATACATTGTGTCCCTTCAGACCCGGTCCATCTTTGATCTCCACATGATGTGGAAAATGGCCCAGATGACTGCGGCAGCACAGGTTCTGGGAATAGGCCAGACCTGTGCCATGTACAACAACACTGAGAGTACCTCACACTTGATGGCCACGTTTTTACCCACAATGGAGCGCAACCGGTGCTCCCGTCTGCCCAGTTTCTGCCTCACTTTAGTGACACACTCTTCCCAAGACTTGGTGCACACCCCAGCCCCCCCGAACCAAATACCCAGCACCTTCAGGTGGTCGGTCCTGACAGTGAAGGGGATCGAGGATTGGTCGGCCCAGTTCCCGAACAGCATGGCCTCGCTCTTGCCTCGGTTTACCTTGGTCCCTGAGGCCCATTCGAACTGGTCACATATGCACATGAGTCTGCGCACGGACAGCGGATCAGAGCAGAAAACGGCGATGTCATCCATGTACAGGGAGGCCTTAACCTGCAGGCCCCCACTGCCAGGAATAGTCACCCCTCTCAGGCTGGCATCCTTCCTGATGGACTCGGCAAATGGCTCTATGCAGCACACAAACAAGGCAGGAGAGAGAGAGAGCAGCCCTGCCTGACTGGGAAGCTATCTGATTCCCACCCATTGGTGTAGAGCAGTCTACAACATTGGTGTAGGGCAGTCTGATCCAATTGCAGACTGTCTCCCAAAGCCCATCATGTACATCCCTCATGTACGTGTGCGATATCTTGTCGGAGGCTTTCTCCTGGTCCAGGCCTTTGAGGCAGGTGTCCAGCCCACTGTCCTGCACATAAGCGATCATATCCCTGAGGAGTGCGAGACTCTCAGTGATCTTCCTGCCCGGTACAGCACAGGTTTGGTCAGGGTGAATCACCGACCCCAGAGCAGACCTGACCCAGTTGGCAATGGCCTTTGACAAGATGACCTTTGTCATCCACTTTTAACAGTGAGATTGGTCTCCAATTTCTAACTTCCTCCCTCTCCCCTTCTGCTTGTAGATGAGGGTGATGATGCCTTTCCTCATGGATTCACTCATGGTACCTGCCTGAAGCATACTGACATACACCTCCAGCAGGTCCTGGCCAATCAAGTCCCACAGAGCGGAATAGAGCTCGACCGGTAAGCCATCGCTTCCTGGAGTTTTATTCTTTTCAAAGGACTTGAGGGCCTTGGTCAGCTCATCCAGAAATAGCAGCTGGTCCAGCCTCTCCTGTGTTCTGTCATCTAAGACCTCCGTGATAGAGGACAGGAACAACTAGGAGGCCGCACTGTCGGTCGGCTTCGCGTCATACAGACTGGCATAGAAGGATTTACTGATCCTCAGCCTGAGATGATGTTACCGAGCCATCTTCTTCCTCCAGGCTGCTGAGCACAGAGCTCTCTTTGTGCACCTTCTGGAAGAAGAAACGCGAGCAGGTCTTGTCCTGCTCCACCGAGCGGACCATGGACCAGAAGATTATCTTGGAGGCCTCCGAGGCAAAGAGCAAGGCTTGCTGAACCTTCACCTTCTTGAGGTCCTCCATGACATTGACACCCATCATCTGCAGCAGGAGCAGGTACTGCATACTTTCCTGGAGCTGGGACAGTTTTTCCCACCTCTTTCTCACTTCCTGAACACCTTTGAGGATGAAGAACCTCTTGATGTTCCTCTTTATTGTTTCCCACCAGTCCACTGGAAGCTCAAAGAGGGGCTTCACGGTTCTCCAACCTGCGTAGTCCCTCTTGAGCTCCTCAATGTCTCCTGGGGTCAACAGCTTTGGGTTCAGTTTCCACGTTCCCTTACCAGCCCGCTGCTCGTCCTGTAGGTGATAGTTGGCCAGCAGGAGGCAGTGGTCAGACAAGAACATCAGCTTGATGTCGTTGGATCTGACCGAGAGCATTCGGGACACAAACAGGTCATCTATCCTTGAGCAGATAGACCCGTCTGCCCGTGACCAGGGTTATCTACGCTGTGCTCTGTCTGCAGGGGTGCTGAAGACGTCGTGCAGCTTGGCATCTTTTACCATGTCCATCAGGGCACTGGACGTGGCGTCCAGTTTACTGTCCACCCCGCTGGATCGTCCATCTGCATCAATGATACAGTTGAAGTCTCCGGCCAGAATGACCGGCCTGGACGTATCCAGCAACAGTGGAAGCTGCTGCAGGACAGCCAACCGTTCACTCTTACCCACTGGGGCGTACACATTAATCGGTCTCAGGGGAGCATTCCTGTACATGACATCGGTGGCGAGGAGACACCCGCCCACCACATCCTTAACCTTGGAGATGGTGAAGTTGCCTCCTCACAACAGGATACCCAGGCCGAAGGAGCGATTATCATTGTCCCCCCGACCAAACTGATGGCCCATGGGCCCACAAGCTCGACCATCTCCTGTAGCTGCTGAGGTGTAGTATCCCACACTCCTGCAGAAACAGGGCGTCGGCTTTAATGTTAGCTAGGAAAGCCAGTGTGGAAACACATCATGTGGAAGATTTAATGCTACGCATGTTAATACTGACAGTTGTAACCCCTATTTTAACAGTTTATGAGGTTACCGTTGCCTGTTTACTGATGGTCCTGTCTCTGGGCAGCTATCGGCATCCCGGTGGTATAGGCGAACTGTTGGACTCTCACAGAGCTGAGGTGGCTGTCCGGCTCCTCACTGGGCTCATTTCCCCGCTCTGGTGTCATCGGACTGAGACCAGGCTCCGCTGAGTCTCGTTCTGTCTCTGACAGTGGGGCTGCCAGGGGATCGCGGCTCCCAGTTACCTGGAGCTGTCGGGCAGTGGGCCTTACCAGGTGGGGGCTGGGCTTTACCATCGTTTCCTGGGTGGGGGGGGGGGGGCATTGCCCTCCTATTCCCCGAGGGGCCCTGCCTCTTCTTTTGGTGATGACCATCCTACCGCCTCTCTTCACCATCTGAGGAGCTGCCTGGGTCCTCTCCTTGCAGCTGTTGTTTCCCCCTTTGCTGTGAGACTTTGGAGGCCTGGTGAGTTTCCCTTTTCCTGTTTTTCACCGGTATCTACTTCCACGCCTCCTTGGTTCCCTCCTCCTCCTCCATTGCCTCCATCTGTCCAGCTGGAGCTTGGGTCAGCTAATGTCCCTCTACACCGTTTGCCACCTGCTCCATTCCAGGCTGTCCTTCCTCTTGGGTGCTGCCAGATGTTCCCCTAGCTGTCCTTCTCTGTATCTCATTGAACCCCTGTCACAAAGCAACAACACACATCTTCAACTTAACCTTTTTTAAATGCACTGGACTATCCACTTCAAAGGGTTCTGACCTCATTAACATGCATGTCAACTAAACAAACATCGAGATATCTTATCACAGTCCCAACATCCCAAATGAAAGTCTAAAAATAATTAATTGTGCCATTTACACACAAAACATAATTTAAACTAAATGTCCACATTGTTCTTAAAACCTGACTGATTTCCAAATCTTTAGATAAACTGGGAATTTCAGTTCAGACGGTTGCATTTATTGCATCCTGATTTTCCTGAATCTGTTTCAGGCTGTGGTCAGGTGATTGCCACAGGCACATTTTTTCCGGTTTAAAACTGCTTTAGTCCACAAGGGCTCAGGTATTAAAATCTAAGATGCGTGTTGAAAACTGATAGTGCATATCTTATCACCATCATGGGAACGCAAGGACAGCTTTCCTGAAATACGAAGAGCAAAATGGCAGGATCTTATTATACAGTAGTTGACACAGACATACATGGGAAATTATTGAGACAGGGGACCAAATATGGTTAAAGAGGTAGGCTTTGAAAAAATACCTGGAACAAAGAGATTTAGAGAGTTGCAGAGGTTTAAGAAAGGAATTCTAGAGCTCAAGACTTTGACAGCTGAAGGTACTGCTGGAACTGTGGGGACTGAGACCTTGTGTCACTTAAAACAAAACATTTTCTAATCAACCTGATCAGAGATGTTATGACACACCTCTGGAACAGGTGAGCCTTGAACCCAGGCCTCCTGCTCAGAGGTAGAGAAACCACCATTGCACCTCAAAAGCCATTGCGTATATTTAAGGCTGAGGTAGATGGATTCTTGATCAGTCGGGGAATCAAGAGTTCTGGGGAAAGGGCAGGAAAGTGGATGTGAGGAATGTCAGATCAGTCACGATCCTATTGAATGGTGGGGCAGGCTCAAGGGGCTGAATGGCCTCTTGCTGTATCTGTTTTTAACTGCACCTGTGTCTCCCTCATCCAACCTTCATTACCTTGAGACAACATTCTCTTAACCAGTCTCACATTCTACCCTTTTGTAATTTGAATTCATCCAAAGTTCTGCTGCCCGTGCCAAGTCTTGCACCAAGTCCCACTCAATCATTGTTCGCACTGTCCTCACTTTGATCCACATTGGCACCAGGTCCTAAAATTTTAAAATTCTCATCTTTGTTTTCATACCTCTCTGTGTTCTTGCTCCCATTCATCTCTGTAATGTCCGCTTGCTACACCCGAGAACTAGGATATAAACTCTTCGCAACTGAAGTGGGTTGGGAAATGATGATTTTATGATGATAGTGGACTGTTTCTCTCTCCTCAAATGCTGCCTGACCTGCTGAGTTTCTCCAGTATTCTATTTGGATTTCAGATCTCTAGCACTCACAATCGCAGACCTTTAATACAGCAGAGAGAGAGGGTCCTGTGTGTGTAGCTTGCATGAGCCAGGAGACTAACTGGGAGGTGTATTTGCAACCCTGTGTATATGTAGCACATGGAAGTCTTTTAAAGGAAAGGTACACATCTAACAAAGTATGTTGGGATGCCCAGAGGTAGTGAAAATCTTTCAGTGGAACCAAGAGAGTTTTATTGAACATAAATGTGTCAATATGTGGAAGCAAATGGAGAGCAGATTGGTGAAAGTTTTCCTTCCACATATTTGTAAAAATTACTGTCTCATGGGCTGTAAGCATTGTTGCCCAGAACTGCATCTGTTGCCTAGTTGTCCTTGAACTATGGCTTGCTCAGTCATTACGGAGTCAGCCACATTACTGTGGGTCTGGATTCACATGTAGGCAGTACCAGGTAAGGGCAGCAAATTTCCTTCCCTGGAGGAGATTAGTGAATGAGATGAGTTTTACAACAATCAGTGATGGCTTCACAATCAAACTTTCAAATCCTGATTTCTACTCACTTGTGTTTAGATGTGGGCAGTTGGTATATCGGGATTTAAACCCAGGTCCCCAGAGCCTTCGCCTGGGCTCAGCATTAGAAGACTCGGGGTGTTATTACCCTATCCACCGTCACGTCTCAGATGTAATCACAACAGCAGGAACAATGAATACATTCTGGACATTTCCAGATGAAGATGTAATTTCCTCCATTTCACTGTTGGGAAGATTAAATATATTTGCCTTTGGCACTTCCGAAAATCCCACCCTCACCTCAGCCAGTGCGTCTCTGTTCAGAATCGCAATGAAATGTCTGAATCCTTCACCTGATTGTGAAGCACTTCAGGTTAGTCCCCTACTTCAACGGCGCTACATAAATGCGAGTTCTTGTTGATGTTATACGGCAACTTTTTAACATAGCAAAGTAACCTGGGATGTGATTCCTAATGAAGGGCTTTTGCCTGAAACGTCAATTTCCCTGCTCCTCGGATGCTGCCTGACCTGCTGTGCTTTTCCAGCACCACTCTAATCTAGACTCTAGTCTCCAGCCTCTGCAGTCCTCACTTTCGCCTATGTAACACAGTGGCCCAATCAAAACTAAATTAGCCGCTAACCAGTAATGCGGACATCGTAACCAATGTTACTAGCCTTCTGGGTTGTGAACAGGCCTGAGTCCATTGGCAAGTTGATTTCTTTGTAAATCAGAACGCAATGCTAGGGATAATGGGAAGCAGTGCTCGTCACTCCAGGAAATGTCATGTTGGGATCTTTAACATTACACCACTGTATGGGAATCATGTTTGTAAGTCCGAATCTTTGTAAGTCGAATGTTCATAAACCAGGGACCCCTGTAACCATATTACTCGGTTGAAATGAACTTGAAATATCAACGGGCACTGCTTTCTCCTGATGCTAGTGAAATTGGCAGCTCCTTACCACATCTCCAAAAGTAATCACTGGACTCAAAACGTTAACCGTGTTTCTCTCTTCACAGACATTGCCAGATCTGCAGAGTTTCTCCAGCAATGTCTGTTTCAGATCTCCAGTATCCACAGTTCTGTTTTTTTTTATTTCTGTAACGGATCTTCTGACAAACAGAGCCTGCACCCATTGATGCGGTGTGGGGTTGGGAACATTTCTGGGAGTTAAATGACCTGAATGTACAGCCCACCACCCTCTGAGACCTCTGCATTCCTCCAGGTCTGACCTCTTGACAATCCCTGACCATTGGTGACTATTACAAGGATAGAATTTAGAACATGGAACATAGAACAATACAGCACAGAACAGGCCCTTCGGCCCACGATGTTGTGCCGAACATTTGTCCGAGCTTAAGCACCTATCCATGTACCTATCCAATTGCTGCTTAAAGGTCACCAATGATTCTGACTCTGCCACTCCCACAGGCAGCGCATTCCATGCCCCCACCACTCTCTGGGTAAAGAACCCACCCCTGACATCCCCCCTATACCTTCCACCCTTCACCTTAAATTTACGTCCCCTTGTAACACTCTGTTGTATCCGGGGAAAAAGTCTCTGACTGTCTACTCTATCTATTCCCCTGATCATCTTATAAACCTCTATCAAGTCACCCCTCATCCTTCGCCGTTCCAATGAGAAAAGGCCTAGCACTCTCAACCTATCCTCGTATGACCTATTCTCCATTCCAGGCAACATCCTGGTAAATCTCCTCTGCACCCTCTCCAAAGCTTCCACATCTTTCCTAAAATGAGGCGACCAGAACTGCACATAGTACTCCAAATGTGGCCTTACCAAGGTCCTGTACAGCTGCAACATCACCTCACGACTCTCGAATTCAATCCCTCTGCTAATGAATGCTAATACACCATAGGCCTTCTTACAAACTCTATCCACCTGAGTGGCAACTTTCAACGATCTATGAACATAGACCTCAAGATCCCTCTGCTCCTCCACCTTACTAAGAACCCTTCCGTTAACCCTGTATTCCGCCTTCTTATTTGTCCTTCCAAAATGGACAACCTCACACTTGACAGGGTTGAACTCAATCTGCCACTCCTTAGCCCAGCTCTGCATCATATCTAAGTCCCTTCGCAGCCGACAACAGCCCTCCTCACTATCCACAACTCCACCAATCTTTGTATCGTCTGCAAATTTACTGACCCACCCTTCGACTCCCTCTTCCAAGTCATTAATAAAAATTACAAACAGCAGAACACCCAGAACTGATCCCTGTGGAACTCTACTTGTAACTGGGCTCCAGGCTGAATATTTACCATCTACCACCACTCTCTGACTTCGATCGGTTAGCCAGTTCTCTATCCAACTGACCAAACTTCCCACTATCCCATGCCTCCTGACTCTCCGCATAAGCCTACCATGGGGAACCTTATCAAATGCCTTACTAAAATCCATGTACACTACATCCACTGCTCTACATCCACATGCTTGGTCACCTCCTCAAAGAATTCAATAAGACTTGTAAGGCAAGACCTACCCCTCACAAATCCATGCTAATCAAGCAGTATCTTTCCAGATACTCATAAATCCTATCCCTCAGTGCCCTTTCCATTACTTTGCCTACCACAAAAGTAAGACTGACTGGCCTGTAATTCCCGGGGTTATCCATATTCCCTTTTTTGAACAGGGGCACAACATTCGCCACTCTCCAGTCCCCTGGCACCACCCCCATTGACAGTGAAGACGAAAAGATCATTGCCAATGGTTCTGCAATTTCCTCTCTTGCTTCCCACATAATCCTAGGATATATCCCATCAGGCCCGGGGGACTTGTCTATTCTCAAATTTTTTAAAATGCCCAACACATCTTCCTTCCTAACAAGTATCTCCTCTAGCTTACCAGTCTGTTTCATACTCTCCTCTTCAACAATACGGTCCCTCTCATTTGTAAATACTGAAAAAAAGTACTCATTCAAGACCTCTCCTATCTCTTCCGACTCAATACACAGTCTCCCACGACTGTCCTTGATCGGATCTACCCTCGTTCTCGTCATTCTCATGTTTCTCACATATGCATAAAGGCCTTGGGGTTATCCTTGATCCTACCCACCAAAGATTTTTCATGCCCTCTCTTAGCTCTCCTAATCCCTTTCTTCAGCTCCCTCCTGGCTATCCTGTAGCTCTCCAACGCTCTGTCTGAACCTTGTTTCCTCAACCTTATGTAAGCCTCCTTCTTCCGCCTTACAAGACATTCAACCTCCCTCGTCAACCAAGGTTCCCTTACACGGCCATCTCTTTCCCGCCTGACAGATACATACATATCAAGGACACATCGTATCTGTTCCTTGAAAAAGTTCCACATTTCAACGACATCCTTCCCTGACAGCCTGTGCTCCCAATTTATGCTCCTCAGATCCTGTCTTGCAGCATTGTATTTACCCTTCCCCCAATTGTAAAACCTGCCCTGTTGCACGCACCTATCTCTCTCCATAACCAAGGTGAAAGTCACAGAATTGTGGTCACCATCACCAAAATGCTCACCCACTAACAAGCCCATCACTTGTCCCGGTTCGTTACCAAGTACCAAATCCAATATGGCCTCCCCTCTGGTCGGACAATCTACATACTGAGTTAGAAAAGCTTCCTGGACACACTGCACAGACACCGCCCCGTCCAATGTACTTGATCTAAAGAGCTTCCAATCAATATTTGGGAAGTTGAAGTTGCCCATGACTACGACCCTGTGGCTCCTGCACCTTTCCAAAATCTGTTTCCCAATCTGTTTCTCCACATCTCTGCTGCTATTGGGGGGCCTATAGTAAACACCCAACAAGGTGACTGCTCCTTTCCTATTTCTGACTTCAGCCCATACTACCTCCAAAGGCAGATCCCCCTCGAACTGCCTTTCTGCAGCCGTTATACCATTTCTAATTAGCAATGCCACCCCCCTCCTTTTTTACCACTCTCCCTAAGATTACTGAAACATCTGTAACCAGGAACCTCCAACAGCCATTCCTGTCCCTCTTCTATCCACGTTTCCGTGATGGCCACAACATCGTAGTCCCAAGTATTTATCCACGCCTTAAGTTCACCCACCTTATTTCTGATACTCCTTGCGTTGAAGTATACGCACTTGAACCCATCTCTGTGTCCGCAAGTAGTCCCTGTCAGTGCTACCTTCTCCACAGCCTCCCTACATTCTTGGACATCCTGAAAAACAGCTAACCTACTTGCTGGACTACAAGTCTGGATCCCACCCCCTGCCAAATTAGTTTAAACCCCGCCCCCCCCCCCCCCCCAACACCGAAGAGTGCTAGCAAACCTACCTCCCAGGATATTGGTGCCCTTCTGGTTCATGTGCAACCCGTCCTGCTTGTACAGGTCCCACCTTCCCCAGAATACAGTCCAATTGTCCAAATACCTGAAGCTCTCCCTCCTACACCATCCTTGCAGCCACGTGTTCAACTGCACTCTCTCCCTATTCCTTGCCTCACTGTCACGTGGCACCGGCAACAACCCAGAGATGATGACTCTGTCCGTCCTAGCTTTTAGCTTCCTGCCTAACTCCCTGGGTTCCTGAATGACCTCCCCACCCCTCTTCCTACCTATGCCGTTGGTGCCAATGTGCACCACGACTTCTGACTGCACACACTCCCCCTTAAGGATTCTGAAGACACGTTCCGAGATGTCTCGGACCCTGGCACCCAGGAGGCAACAAACCATCCGAGAGTCTCGCCCATGTCCACAGAACCACCTGTCCGTCCCTCTAACTATAGAGTCTCCTATAACTAGCGATCTCCACCTCTCCCCCTTTCCCTTCTGGGCCTCAGAGCCAGACCTCGTACCAGAGACCCAGTCACTGCAGCTTACCCCTGCTAGGCCATCCCCCCCAACAGTATCCAAAGCGGTATACTTATTGTTGAGGGGAATGACCACAGGGGATCCCTGCACTGCCTGCTTCCAGGATGTTGCTGGGTTGGAGGATCTGAGCTACAAGGAGAGGCTGAACAGACTGGGGCTGTTTTCCCTGGACCGTTGGAGGCTGAGGGGTGACCTTATAGAGATTTACAAAATTATGAGGGGCATGGAGAGGATAAATAGACAAAGTCTTTTCCCTGGGGTCGGGGAGTCCAGAACTAGAGGGCATAAGTTTAGGGTGAGAGGAGAACGATATAAAAGAAACCTAAGAGGCAACATTTTCATGCAGAGGGTGGTACATGTATGGGAATGAGCTGCCAGAGGATGTGGTGGAGGCTGGTACAATTGCAACATTTAAAAGGCATTTGGATGGGTATATGAATAGGAAGGGTTTGGAGGGATATGGGCCGGGTGCTGGCAGGTGGGACTAGATTGGGTTGGGATATCTGGTCGGCATGGACAGGTTGGACCGAAGGGTCTGTTTCCATGCTGTACATCTCTATGACTCTATATCTTCATTTGTCTAAGCTCTCATTCCATAAACCTCTCTGCCTCTGCATTCCCCATTCCTGTTTTAAAAGCCTCTAAACCCTACCTGTTCGAGCAATCTTTCAGACATCATAATTTCCATCTCCTTATCTGTCTCGGTGGCAAACGTTGCTTGACTGTGAAGTAACATTTTGTGTCAACAGTGCTACATAAATATAAGTTATTGCTGGTTGCAGGAATGTATTAAAGGAGGAGGGAGTGATTGAAAGGAAGGCAGGTTTTTGGAGAAAGTTCCAGAACCTACAATTTGGTTTGCCCTTGCACAGAATTGTTAATGACTATGTTCTTCTGTGTTTCTTTCTGAACAATCCTTATATTATGCAAACAATTATAATTAAATGGTGCTTCCAATCTTCTAATTATTCTGAGCTGCTAATCAGTAGTTTGATCTCAGAATTGAATTGCACCAGTTAGTGTGTTGTACTGACCATGTTTGCACACTGGAATTGGCAGTACAGAATATAGTCAAAGAGTGTGGTGCTGGGAAAGCACAACAGGTCAGGCAGCATCTGAGGAGCAGGAGAATCAACCCTTCCTGATGAAGTGTTTCTGCTCAAAATGTCAATTTTCCTGCTCCTCGGATGCTGCCTGACCTGCTGTGCTTTTCCAGCAACACACTCTTCAGCTCTGATCTCCAGCATCTGCAATCCTCACTTTCTCATAGTATCAAATATAGTGAAATGAAAACAAATTAATAAAATTGTAGTAACAAAAAACTTCAGCAAGACAAGGATGGTAGTCTGAATTGGAATAATTATTTTTGTGATTCATTACCTTTGATGTCCAAGCTGAAACAATTGCTCAGAGGCAATATCCTATCACCAAGCCACCCTTTACGTACACAGTACACAGTACACTGGCTGAGGCCAGTCAGCTCAGAGTCAGTCCCTGAACTGTGGAGATTCTAACGTCTTGGTTATTCTTTTTCTTCTTCTTTCCTTTTTTTTTGACTTTTTTCTTTTTTTTCCTCATAATTCAGCCGGTTCAGGAATCAGGTTCGACCCTACCCCGATAAAACAGAAACCAATAGCAGCACTCACACACTGACTGTAGCACCAACTAGCACAGAATCAGTGCCTTAAACTGAGGAGACTCTAAATCTCCTGGTTTATATTGGTCAGCCAGGTTTTTCTGGATTGGCTAAGGTTTTACTACCCCAAGCAACGATCTCATAATCAATGGGGTCAAGCTGGTTCCAATCACTACAGGAATGCTGGAATGAGGGACCAGGGGAGAGTATGTGCCTCAAGTTTTGAAGGTAGTAGAAATATTGAGAGTGCAGTTAACTCTGGTTAGTCCACAAGTAGAGTTTTGTCCCTGGTCTGGTTGCTTCAGGAAGCTCAATAGGGTCTTGGAGAGAGATTTACCCAAATGATTCCGGGGATGAGGGATTTTTGTGACAGGGTCAGATTGAGGAAACTGGAGTTTTTCTCCCAAGAAGAAATGAAATTGAATTGAGATACAATCGATGTGTATGAAATTATAACATGTTTAGATAAGATGCACAAGAAAGAAAAACATTTCCATTAGCTGATGGCATGATGATTCATGGAGATAGAGTTGAAGATTTAGGTAAGAGTTTGTGGGTGGCACGGTGGCTCAATGGTTAACACTGCTGCCTCACAGCGTCAGGCATTCGGGTTTGAGTCCAGCCTTGGGCAACTGTCTATGTGGAGTTTGCACATTCTCCCTGTGTCTGCTTGGGTTTCCTCTAGGTGCTCCGTTCTCCTCCACGGGCCAAAGATGTGCAGGTTAGGTGAATTGGTTGTGGGGTTATAGGGATAGGGTGGGGTGATGGGTCTGGGTGGGATGCTATTTGGGAGGGTTGGTGTGGACCTGACAAACCCAAAGGCCTGCTTCCACACTGTGGGGATTCTACAAGCTGTTGGGTGGATTTTAGATAGACCTTTACTCCCCAACTGGTCCATGCTGCCATTTGTGTTATGTGTGTGCCTCCTCCCCTCCACATTGTATCTTAGCTTCTGGCTTCTTTCGCCAACTGAGCAGGAGACCCGGCTTCATCTTAGAAACACTTTTTAATCAGCTGACAGCAGAAATGCATAAAGACACCATATTCTAACAATGTGTAAAGATGCAGTTAATATTCTTCACTGCACAGCGCAGTGTAACTATCTGAAACAAGAACAGCTCCCTTGAGCCTCCTCTAGCAATCTATTAGATTACAGCTGATCTGAAGTGTGACTTCTTGAGAATGTATATCTTCAAATTGCAAGCTGTGCTGTCTTGGTGGCATTGACTGAACGAATAAGGGCTAAGGGCAATAAAAATATAACGGCCTAATCCCAGCTTCACTGCAATGCTGTTTAAGAAAACTAATTAAGTAATTATTAAAGCTGTGACCCAGGGTCTGAAATCCTGGCCTCTACGTGCAACAGTCTACTTCAAAAGATAATTCTAGCTGGACAGAAAACAATTCTACTCAACTGATTCACAGATAAGGCCAAGTACTTAAGTAAGAGGGTCTCCAAGGATTTGCAAATCACAGACTAATTGCTACAAGGTCATATAGCCACAGGATGAGACCATTCAGCCCCTCATAGAAACAGGAGCAGATCACTCAGCCCCTCCAGCTGTTCAGCTATTCAGTGTGGTCATGCCTAATCTTTATTCAAACTCCATTGACCCATCTTGACCCAGTAGGGCATATTCCATGATGTATCTGACTTGTAGAAAATGAGGATTGCAGATGCTGGCGATCAGAGTCAAAAAGTGCAATGCTGGAAAAGCACAGCCAGTCAGGCAGCATCTGAGGAGCAGGAGAGTCGAGGTTTTGAATGTAAGCTCTTCATCAGGAATGGGCCTGACTGGTGCCTTGTTGATGGTAGAGTTAGGAGGTGAATTACCCATCACAGAATTCTCATCCTGTCACCTCCTCCCGTAGCCACTGTACTGATGTGGCTGGTGGAATTCAATTTCTGGTCAATGGTAACCCCAGAAAGTAGATAGTGGGGAATTCAGTGATTGCATTAAATATCCAAGGGTGGTGGATAGGTTCTCTCTTGTTGCAGATGGTGATTACTTGGCACGAATATTGCTTACCACATTTTAGTTCCTATACAATAGTTGTTGGTGGTACTGGGCAAATCACATTCTAGATGCCCTGCATTGATAAACACTAAGATTGATTTCTTCAGTTTGGTTGCTATGGCAAGAATAACTGAACACATTCTCATTAGGCTGTCCAAGCTCTTTAACTTGTTCAGTATTAACAGCAACTTGGATGGCACAATTGCTCCGTGTTTAGATGAGATTCCCTACAGTGTGGAAACAGGCCCTTCAGCCAACAAGTCCACACCGACCCTCTGAAGAGTAACCCACCCAGACCCATCTCCCTCTGACTAATGCACCTAACACTATGGGCAATTTAGCATGGCCAATTCACCTGACCTGCACATCTTTGGACTGTGGGAGGAAACTGGAGCACCCAGAGGAAACCCACACAGACACAGGGAGAATATGCAAACTCCACACAGTCAGTCGCCTGAGGCTGGAATCGAACCTGGGACCCTGCTGCTGTGAGGCAGCAGTTCTAACCACTGAGCCACGGTGCCGGCAGTTTAACACTGCTGCCTCACAGCACTAGGATCCCAGGTTCGATTCCACCCTCAGGTGACTGTCTGTGTGGAGTTTGCGCATTCTCCCTGTGTCTGCGTGGGTTTGCTCCAGTTTCCTTCCATGGTCCAAAGATTTGCAGGTAAAGGTGAATTGACTGTGGGAAATTACCCCCACAGTGTCCAGAGATTTGTAGGATGGGTGCGTTGCCCATGGGTTAGTGTAGGGGGTGGGTCTGGATGGGATGCACTTCAGAGGGTCGAGTGGATCCGTTGGACTGAATGACCTGTTTCAACACTGTGGAGATTCTGCCAAGCACAAGCATCAAGAAACTTGCACCCTCAGTTTTAACTTACACTTGGATGAAAATTTGTACATATTTGACATGAAAAGACTCTCTGCACATATCCACCTTCAAAAGCCAATGGAGCAGATTCTGGAGCATACAAATGAATTATATTTTAGTATTTGCTTGGCAGAGCAGCAGGGAGAGAAGAAAACAATGCATTTGTAACAGCGAGGACGGAAATACTCTCTCTCTCTCTCTCTCTCTCTACTAACTTATCAACATTTTGAAACCAACACCAGTGATAAGACAAGCAGAGAAGAACCCACTCATTGAGATTCCAATGATTACAAACTTCATTATTGCTGAGGATAGTAGAAATCAAATAAACAGCCTCGGTCTCAAGTTCAACTGTAACAAATCAACGACATTAAGAACTTTTTAAACTACATTTTCTTGATTTCCCTTTTTGTACTGGCCCCACCCACTTCTTAAGATCTGAAACTGTTGGTTTGATGCTGTGGTTTATTATTTTTTTCTCAGGATTCAAAGGTAATAAAATTCTTCTTTGTTTCATACACTTAACGCTAATACAGATTTCTGAGGAATCGAGCGGTGCACGGAGTGGACAGGAAGATAAAGGTAAAGTTCTAGTTTAGCTGTGATCATATTGAGTAATGGAGTCGGCTCATTTTAATCAGACTTCATCTTGTCTACAGTACCACCCTGTATTCTTATGTCTCCCTTGGATCTAAAAGGGCAACTCACACTGATTCTTATCAACAGGCTGTTGACATTTAGCTTGAGGCATTGGTTTGATGTTGATAAACAAACTTACTTCCAGTCAGGAGTCTAATATTAATGTTATACACCAACAGCTGCTAGAAATAATGCTGATTGATGATAATCTGCTTCTTACTCTGTCTTCCTTTAAACCCAGATTGGTTTGTGTTGTTTAACAAGCCCCATGACTTCACTCTGGACCTTGCTGTGATGTGAGGAGAGTGACAATTTTTTTTTATTTTAAAACAACTTATTACTCATTTTATTTAAACAGAAAGCTCCAGTCTGTGACTGTTCAAGATTAATCCACACAACCGTTGAGGCTACTTAAGGAGAATACACAACAAGTTGACTTGGATTCATTCTAATATGCATTTAAAGTCTGACATCTGTGTAAGCACACTCTCCAAGGTTCCTGTAGCAAAGAGGCAGTAAGGATAATGAAGATGGCTTATGTTAGCACTCTGACACTACAGTGCGGTCAGAACAGCTTATCAACGTGGGAATAGGCGGTCTTAGCGACAGCACAGATTTGTGGTTACAAAACTCAACTCAGGATCAACTCAAGCACCAAAAGGATGTAAACGCTTCTGTTACACTCTCTCTACATCGGCATTCCCATTAGAAAGGGGAATGGAGCAATTAATATTCCGAGTGTAGAAATGAGGAGTGGAATCACACAGTACAAAAGAGGCCCTTTGGCCCATTGAGTTTGTACCAAATAAGGTACTCCCTATACCAGTCCCACTTTGCCACACTAGGCCCATAGCCTTGAATGTTAGATTAGATTAGATTACTTACAGTGTGGAAACAGGCTCTTCGGCCCAACAAGTCCACACCGCCCCGCCGAAGCGCAACCCACCCATACCCCTACATTTACCCCTACATTTACACTACGGGCAATTTTAGAATGGCCAATTCACCTGACCTGCACATCTTTGGACTGTGGGAGGAAACCGGAGCACCCGGAGGAAACCCATGCAGACACAGGGAGAACGTGCAAACTCCACACAGACAGTCGCCTGAGGTGGGAATTGAACCCAGGTCTCTGGTGCTGTGAGGCAGCAGTGCTAACCACTGTGCCACCGTGCCGCCCTAACCACTGTGCCACCGTGGACATTTCAAGTGGCTCATCCAAGTACTTTCTAAAGGTTGTGAGGCTTCTAGCCCCAGACAGTGCATTCCAGATTCTGTTACCTCAAATCCCCTGTAAAACTCCTGCTTAAAATTATTGCCTCCTTGTTATTGACTCTTCAACTGAGGGGAACAGCTGCTTCCTGTTCCCCCTGTCCACGTCCCTCAGAATCTTATACACCTCTATCAGGTCCCCCCTCAGCCATTTCTGCTCTAAAGATAAAAGCCCGAGCTTATCCTGCCTCCCTTCATTGCTGAAATGCTCCATCCCAGGCAACATCCTGGGGAATCTCCTCTGCATTCCCTCCAGTGCAATCACACCCTTCCTATAATGTAGGGATCAGAACTGCATATATATCATAGGACTAAATTTTCACTTGGTCAGATGCAGACTAATGGGGTATTAGGAGCTTAAAGCTGAAGTTGAGAGCCCTCAATAACATAGAATTTAGAATATAGAACAGTACAGCACAGTACAGGCCCTTTGGCCCTTGATATCATGTCGACCTTTTATCCTACTCTAAGATAAAACTAACCTACATACCCTACATTTTACTAACATCCACGTGTCTCTCCGAGAGTCGCTTAAATGTCCCTAATGTATGTCTCTCTACTACCACCACTGGCATTGTATTCCACACACCCACCACTCTCTATGTAAAAAAACCTACCTCTCCCCTAAACCTTTCACCAATCACCTTAAAATTATGCCCCCTCGTGATAGCCATTTCAGCCTGGGGAAAAGGTCTCAGACTATCCACTCTATATATACCTCTCAACATCTTGTACACCTCTATCAAGTCACCTCTCATCCTTCTTCACTCCAAGGAGAAAAACCCTAGCTCCCTCAAACTCTCTTCATAAGACACACCCTCCAATCCAGGCAGCATCCTGGTAAATCTCCTCTGCACCCTCTCTAAAGCTTCCACATCCTTTCTATAATAAGGAGACCAGAAATGAACACAATATTCCAAATGGGGTCTAACGAAGGCTCTATATTCTTAAAATGTAACCTATTGCTCTAATTACAGCAGGTCAGGCAGCATCAGGGGAGCAGGAGAATTGATGTTTCGGGCAGGTTCCTGATGAAGGGCTTATTGATTTTCCTGCTTCTCAGATGCTGCCTGTCCTGCTGTGTATTTACACAAAGATGTAATTACACACCTCTGGA
Source organism: Chiloscyllium punctatum (assembly GCF_047496795.1). Classification (NCBI taxonomy): domain Eukaryota; kingdom Metazoa; phylum Chordata; class Chondrichthyes; order Orectolobiformes; family Hemiscylliidae; genus Chiloscyllium; species Chiloscyllium punctatum. Next base: position 80,078,148 of record NC_092755.1, read on the forward strand.
GCAGGTGTGACTTGAATCTGGGCCTCATGGTCCAGGGTAGGGACACTACCCCTAAGCCCCGTTAATTTCCCATTTTGCTGCTGAATGATCTGTTGTACCTCACATTGGGTCTACATTGGACACACAAAGTGTCTGCTTTCCCCAATAGAGTCATAAGGTCATACAGTGTGGAAATAGACGCTTCAGCCCAATCACTCCATGCCGACCATAATCCCAAACTAAACTAGTCCCACCTGCCTGCGCTTGGCCCATATCCCTCCAAGCCTTTCATAATCAGGACCTTATTTAAATTTGAAATGTTGTAACTGTATCCACATCCACCGCTTCCTTTGGATGTTCATTCCACTCTTGAGCCATTCTCTTTGTAAGAAAGGTTATCCCCATGCCCTTTTTCAATCTTTCTCCTCTCATGTTAAAAAATATGACCCCCTAGTTTTGAGCGCTCCCGCCCGAGGGAAAAGATGTTTGCTATTGCCCTTATCTATTCCCCTCATTAGTTTATAAACCTCCACAAGGTCATCTCTCAATCTCTTACACTTCAGTGACAACAATCCTAGCCTATCCAGCCTCTCCTTTTAACTCAAACCTGGCAATATCTTGGTTAATCTCTTCAGAACCCTCTCCAGTTTAATAATAACAGGGCGACCAGAAGTGCATACTGTACTCCAGAGGAAACCTCATCAATAAATGCCCCTTTTAGGATTGGAATTTGGATCCAATTAGGACTCTCTTGCCATTTTCATCTCGCTCCCACTCAGTACCCTCAATGCAAAGATACTCCAGGCCACACTGTCTCTGCCAAGTTAACACACCTACCTCATTCTTTCCAACCCCACTGGTCATCTTCTTGCCCACCGCCCAGCCTGCTGGACCAGTCGATGTGGTCCCAGTCAATCGTTCTTGCTGTGGCTTGGAGCTGATGAGCTGCCCTTCCTGACGGACTGGTCACACTTGGCCAGTCTCCTGTGGGAGAAAGTGAGGACTGCAGATGCTGGAAATCAGAGTCAAAAAGTGTGGCGCTGGAAACGCACAGCCAGTCAGGTAGCATCCGAGGATGAAGAGAGTTAATGTTTCAAGCATATGCTCTTCAACATTCCTGATGACGGGCTTATGCTCGAAACACCAGCTCTCAAACTCCTGATCTCCTGTGGTTTTCCAGTCTCCTGTGCACAAGCCAAAATCAACCCAGATTATCTTTGAATAGGAACCTTCTTTGGAGCAGAGATGGCTGAAGGGGGACCCATTAGAGGTGTGTAAGTGTCTGAGGGACATGGACAGGGGGACAGGAAGCAGCTGTTCCCCTCCGTCAAAGGATTAATAACAAGGAGGCAATAATTTTGGACTGAGGGTAGGGTTTTAGAGGGGATTTGAGGAAACAGCCATGGTTCCTGCTTGTTTAACCTCCTGCCTACTGAAGCATTTATTGAAATGTGGTCACTGTTGTATTGTAATAACACCTGCGTACACAGCAAGATCCCAAGCAGTAATAAGCAGAAAATCTGTTGTCATCTGTGCTGTTGCTTGAGGGATGAACAGTGGCTGAGGAATCTGCGGAGAGCTCTCTTTCGAAATTGTGCTGTTTCATCAAATTATCTTAAACAGTAATTAAATAGCGATATGAGAGAATTAGAGAAAGCTGCACTGAGGATTATTGTATGAAATAATGCCAAATCTCCCAAACTATGACAGCACTAAAGGTTATTGAAAATCATACCTTCTGTTTTACAAAATGCAAAATTACAAGATACCGAAGATAGACTAATCCAAGGTGATGGGGTTTTGCATACAAGAGGCAAGGGATTTGAAATGTCCTGCATCTTTGTTAGGGCTGGGATGGAAATATACTGATGTGGTGCTTCAGTCACTGCACCTTGTTGCAAGGTATCGGGTAAATGATGTCTATTAAATATATTGGTATCCCATTTAGATATAGTCATCAAGAGCAGCACACCCCACTGGTTTCTCAGGAACCAGTCATAGTCTTGAAGCTTCTCCGTGTTGGCATGAACAGCAGTTTGTCACACCCCCTCAGTCACTGTACCATCAGCTGCTGATCTGTCAGGCGCTGCCTGGTGTCTCACAATAACAACAGGATCCTGAATTAATGCAGCTCCTTGAATGAAAATGACTATCCCAAGGCTGCTTCTGCAATCAGAATGTAAACTGATGCTGTACTGTGAAAGAAGAGAAAAGAAACAAAGAAAGGTCTTGTCTTTTTTTTGCATCTCCCCTCAGCCCAGACGGTCCCTAAACCTTTCCAGCAGCCGTGGGTCTGCAATGTAATCACTGCTGTAAGGTAGAAGAACTCACGGACAGACCAAAGCATTACATGTTCATACATCCAGCACAGAATGAGCCCCATCAGCCCATCAAGTCTGTACTGGCTCTTCAAAAGAGCTACTCAGTTAGTCCCATTTCCTGCTCTTCCTCCCACGGCCTCTTCATTTGCTGTGCTTTGGAGAATTTAACCAATTCTGTTTTGAATTCAGCGCAGTATCACTCCACATGGTAACCACCTCTTACAGAAAAATGTGATACTTCAGGTCTCTTTACCACCACAGCAGCTGCTGTAATTTCATGGGATGTGATTTGATTGGTTTTATTATTGTCACGTGTACCAGGATACAGTGAAATGTATTGTTTGCTTGCCATCTAGACATTACTACATCAGGGTCATAGAACACAATGCAGAATACAGTATTACAGGTACATAGAAGATGCAGAGAAAGATCAACTCTAATATATGAGAGGTCTGTTCATAGTTCTGATAACAGCAGGGAAGAAGCTGTACAATTCAAACTGTTGTATCTTCTGCCTGACGGAAGAGGGTGGAGGTGAGTATAACTGGGGTGCGAGGGGTCTTTGATTATGTTGGTTGCTTTCCCGAGGCAGTGGGAAGTATAAACAGAGTCAATGGATGGGAGGCTGGGTTTGTGTGATGGGCAGTGATGTGTTCACAACTCTCTGTAGTTTCTTGGGATTTTGGACAGAACAGTTGCCATACCAAGCTGTGATGCATCCGGATAGGATGTTGGTTTATGGTGCATCTATAAAAATAGGCCAGCCATGCCAAATTTCCTTAGCCTCCCGAGGGACATAGAATATAGAACATTACAGTGCAGTACAGGCCCTTCAACCTTCGATGTTGTGCCGACCCATCATACCAATCTGAAGCCCATCTAACCTACACTATTCCATGTACGTCCATATGCTTGTCCAATGACGACGTAAATGTACTTTAAGTTAGCGAATCTACTACCGTTGCAGGTAAAGCATTCCGTACTCTTACTACTCTCTGAGTAAAGAAACTACCTCTGACATCTGTCCTATATCTATTACCCCTCAATTTAAAGCTATGCCCCCTCGTGCTCGCCGTCACCATACTTGGAAAAAGGCTCTCCCTGTCCACCCTATCTAACCCTCTGATTATCTTATATGTCTCTATTAAGTCACCTCTCAACCTTCTTCTCTCTAACAAAAACAGCCTCAAGTCCCTCAGCCTTTCTTAGTAAGACCTTCCCTCCATACCAGGCAACATCCTAGTAAATCTCCTCTGCACCCTTTCCAAAGCTTCCACATCCTTCTTATAATGCGGTGACCAGAACTGTACATAATTCTCCAAGTGCGGCCGCACCAGAGTTTTGGACAGCTGCAGCATAACCTCATGGTTCCGGAACTCGATCCCTCTATTAATAAAAGCTAAAACACTGTATGCCTTCTTAACAACCTGTCAACCTGGGTGGCAACTTTCAAGGATCTGTGTACCTGGACACCGAGATCTCTCTGCTCAACTACACTACCAAGAATCTTACCATTAGCCCAATACTTTGCATTCTGGTTACTCCGACCAAAGTGAATCACCTCACATGTGTTCGCATTAAACTCCATTTGCCACCTCTCAGCCCAGCTCTGCAGCTTATCTGTGTCTCTCTGTAACCTACAACATCCTTCATCACTATCCACAACTCCACCGATCTTAGTGTTGTCTGCAAATTTACTAACCCACCCTTCAACACCCTCATCCAGGTTGTTTGTAAAAATGACGAACCCCTAACCCTAACCTAACACCGACCCTTGTGGTACACCACTGGTAACTAGACTCCAGGATGAACATTTCCCATCAACCACCACCCTCTGTCTTCTTTCAGCAAGCCAATTACTGATCCAAACTGCTATATTTCCCACAATCCCATTCCTCCACATTTTGTACAATAGCCTACTGTGGGGAACCTTATCGAACGCCTTGCTAAAATCCATATACACCACATCAACCGGTTTACTCTCATCTACCTGTTTGGTCACCTTCTCAAAGAACTCAATAAGGTTTGTGAGGCACGACCTACCCTTCACAAAACCGTGCTGACTATCCCTAATCAAATTATTCTTTTCTAGATGATTATAAATCCTATCTCTTAAAACCATTTCCAGCACTTTACCAACAACTGAAGTAGAGCCATTGGTGTAGCATCAACATGGATGTTACAGTTAAGAAACTTGAAGCTCTGAGCCAGAGATACAGACTCGGGCGTGTCCTCCACCCCACTTCCTGAAGACAAACAGCAGCTCCTTTGATTTGCTGATGTTGAGGGAGAGATTACTGTTGTCTTCAACTACTTAATTTACTTAAATTAATCAAAGGAATTGTGGAACTGAAAGTTTGTCTGATAAATGATGACCATGACAACTATCTAGATTATTGTGAAAAAAGCCCATCTAATTCATTAAAGCCCCTTCAGGAGGGGAGTCTGTTGTCCTTGCTGGGTATGACCTACAAGTGACTCCTGACCCACAGCAATGGGGATGACTCTTAACTGCCCGTTGGAATGATCCAGCCAGTCACTCAGTTCAGGGGCAATTAAGGATGAACCATAGATGCTGGCTTTGCCAGAGAGGCCCATATCCCATGAAAGTACAACTGATCAAAAAACTATAACTAGACACTCTCCTGCTACTTGATCTTTCCTTTTAACCTTCACCAGATCCCATGGTTCCCATCATATGATCTCTGTAACATCCCCGTCCATCCCCAGTCAAAACCAGATCCACTCACTGCTTCATTGTGACCGTGCTCCATGGTTTTCCTTGGTTTGATGGTAGGGATATGCAGGAACCCTGTGCTATTCCTACATCACTCCCCTCTCCCCACAGTTTTATGAAAATCAGGGATAATCAACCCAGCTGTTACTTACAAGAAAAGAAATATTTGTTTCAGCAGGAATTGAAACAGAGGTTCACTAGAGAGGATCCTCTGGCAAAGTGATTGGCTCACGAGGAGAAACTGAATAGGCCAAATATTCATTGGCGAAAAATAAGAGTTGATCTCATTGATAAATGCAAAATTATTGAGGAGCTTGAGTAATTAAATGCTGAGAGTGACCTAGACCCAGCTGCAGAATTCAGAAGCCAGAATAAAGTTACATATACAATTGAGATGTCAAAAGGTGCCTTCACCCCAGAGTGTGGTGAGTCTGTGGAATTCTCAACCCCAGAGCATTGTGGAGACCCAGAGGGAAGAACTAATGAAAAAGCTGCAATTCTTAGGAATCTGTGTCCTGGAGATCCATTTTGAAGTCTTCAAAATGAATCGGGACAGTATATCCCATTCCCAGTTTTACTGTGGACTCCCTTAGTCGATGATAACATACATGCCTGAGACTGAGGGCTGCTGAGTACGAAAGTATATGAAGATAGTGCAGGCAAAATAAGATGGAAACAGAAGACCATGACCTTCATAAATGAGGCAGCAGGATCAAGGGGCTGAATGGTCGACTCAGCTCCAACTTCTTATGCTCTGCAGCCAAATTAATGAATCAGCATAAACTAAAAATAGAAATCACTGGAGAAACTCATCAGGCCTGGAAGCTCCCACAGAGAAAAATCAGGGTTAACACTTCAGGTCCAGTTAACTGACTGCACTCCATGCTCTCAAATCCAACACTGTCTTTGTAATTTCCTGAAATGTTAACCCTGTTCTCTCTCCACAGATGTCGCCTGACCTGCTAGGTTTTTTTCTAGTGATTTGTGTGTTTTTTGTTTCAGATTTTGAAGCATCTGCAGTTCTTTTTTTTCAAAGAGTCAGTGTACAGTAAATGCCTTGCTTTCGTGCTCCAGCCTGTCTCTAAGCCTAGGATTTCCCCATGTGTTTGTTTCCCACCTGGTATTCTCAAGGTGCCTGCCATCTGCATGAAAGCCTGTGCCCATATGCCATCCTGGACCTCATTTCAAACCACAACGCTCAACAGAACACCTTGCCAAGCAGCTCCAAGGGATGGGAGATCTGTTTTAGGACATCAGCTACAAAGCTCTGCTAATGTCACTACATATGCACAGGTGCTGATGTCACTTTACATGCATTAATGCTGATGTCACCAAATATGCATTGATGCTACTGTCACCTTACATATGCTAATGCTAATGTCACTGTACATGCATTGATGCTGATGTCACTGAATATGCATTGATGCTGATGTCACTGTACATGCACTGGTGCTAATGTTACTGGACATGTATTGATACCGATATCACTGTACATGCACTAATGCTAATGTCGCTGTACATGCACTTGTGCTAATGTTACTGCACATGTGCAGGTGATGATGTCACTGTACATGCATTGGTGCTGATGTCACTGTATATGGGGTACAGTGACATCATCAGCACATGTGCAGACAAATCCTGAAGACTGTTGCAACAAACTGACATCACAAGCCCTGTCTGTGTATGTAATGTTACCATTTCATTGGCCATTTTGGTTTTTTGGAATAATAATTGTGAATTTAAAATATGGATCATTTGGATATTAGGCTTTGCCAATTCCAGTTTGAGGCAACTTTGTTTCCTGGAAAAGTGGGAGCACTATGAATGGGACAAGTGGTTTGACACGGCCCTTCTTCAGATCCAGTGTGGACACTCTGCCTCATACCGATCTCTTCATGGGCAGGCTAAAGGGAAGACTTTCTATTGGCCTGGACTGTCACAAGATTCAAGCTGTAAGTACACATCCCCTCTAACTGAATGATTTCGGTTCTCTTCAATGTTATTACACTCAAAGCTTTGTTCAATTTCTTTTTGCTTAGTTTCATTTTGGGCAATCACAATTAATCAAGCAGCTTTGACAACACTGAACGTTGGCCAGGCTCAGAGTACCGGCTCTGGATATTAAAGCACCGATCCACTGTGGAGTATCGCAATGACATCAGAGGGAGATGCTGAGAATAAGAAAATGGCTCAACCAAACTCACTCACATTCCCACCAGCACTGACTCCAGCAATGTCTGACAGACAATGCAACACATTCTTTTTACACCCATTCTTGAGGCTGTGTACATTGTGGGCAAGGTCAGCGTTTATGATCCTAATTGTCTGAGGAGCTGTGGGGACACCCACAGTGCTGTTCAGAAGAAAGTTCCTGGATTTTCTCCCAGTGACTATTAAGGGGGCAATGATAGACCTCCAATTCCGGAGTGGGTCTGGCTTATAGGGAGCATTGTAACTGGTAGTGGGTTCCATGCAATAACTGCCTGTCCTCCCAGTTGATAGGGAGTCTCAGGTTGGGAAGAAGCTGCCGAGAGAGGCTTGATTAGTTACTGCAGTGAAATAGTAAAAGGTAGTTTATATGTTCCATTACACAGAGAAATAGGAGAAAGAACAAACTGAATCGATTGTTGTAATGTAAATAGATTGAAACTGGGAGACAAGCAGAACCCAGCCACGTATCTCGAACCTTTCTCCTGCTTTGCAGAACCAGCTCTTGCTCATCCACATTCTTAAATAGCTCCACCTGAAGTTTCCTTTGGTAACTCAACTGCAAAGGGCCTGGGGAAGTTTTACTGCATTGACAGTGTGTCATGAATGTAAGTTGGTGAACAAAAAAAATCACAAGATCAAATTTAAACCTGGCAGGGATTGGAAAGCATTTGAACAAGAATTGGAGATAACAGAATGAATGATTAAAGAGACAAGGGGAAGCGGCACACGCAGTCTGCCAACTGAAGCATTGGATGCAAGTTACAATTTGTAGCCAGATATCAAGTGAGCAAAGTCATCACGTCCCAACAGGTCCTTGAGGATAGATGAGGGAGGACAAGCATCAGAGAATCAGAAAATATCACATGTGTTCATTTCACTTTCTCCATCAATCTCTGTCACTGGAAACTGTGGAAATTGCAAATCCATCTCGGACCAGCTCATGTACATCGCAGACAAAGATTCAGGGGCTGAATCTTACATTTTTCTGCATTAGTGTGAATACAGATGTGTTAGAACATGAACAGTACAGCACAGGAACAGCCTACTGTTGTCTGAGCTAACCATGATGCCTTTCCAAACTAATGCCATCTCCTGCTCATGGTCCACATCGTTCTATTCCCTGCCTGTCCATGTGTCTGTCTAAATATCTATTAAACATTGCTATCATATCTGCTTCTACCACCTTCCCTGGCAATACCTTCCGGACACTCACCACCCTCTGTGTAAAATACTTGCCTCACACATCCCTCTTAATCCTTCTCCTTCTCACCTTAAACCTGTGCCCCCTACTATTTGACATTCCAATTTGGGAAAGAGACTCCAACTGTCCACCCTATCCATGCCCCTCATAATTCTACATACATCTATCAGGTCATGCCTCAGTCTCCAACGCTTTAACTAAAACAATCCAAGTTTGTCCAATTTCTCCTATATCCTGCTGTATCCTTTCATATCCTTCCTCCCTATCCATTACTCCACCAATTTTCATGTCAGCTATGAACTTAACAATCAGATGACTTACATTTTTATCCAAAACACTTACATATATTGCAAATAACAAAGGTCTCAGAACTGATCCCTACGGAACACCACTGATCAGAGACATACAGGCTCAGTAGTTAGCCCTGCTGCCTCACAGCACCAGGGATCCAGGTTCGATTCCAGCCTCAGGCGACTGTGTGGAGTTTGCACGTTCTCCCCGTGTCTGCGTGGGTTTCCTCCGGGTGCTCCGGTTTCCTCCCACAGTCCAAAGATGTGCAGGCCAGGTGAATTGGCCATGCTAAATTGCCCATAGAGTTAGGTGCAATAGTCAGAGGGAAATGGGTCTGGGTGGGTTACTTTTCGGAGGGTCGGTATGGACTTGTTGGGCTGAAGGGCCTGTTTCCACACTGTAGGGAATCTAAAAGATAAACCCTTCACAACTACCCTGTGGTCTTTTATGGCCATGTCAATTTTGTGTTCAGCTCCCCGGCACACAAGGCTTCCATTTTATTTAATCTTCTGGGCCAGCTTCCCATGAGGGACCTTGTCAAATGTTTTAGTGAAGTCCAAATAGACAACCTCCACTGCCCTACCCTCATCAACCATTTTCGTCACTTCTTAAAAAAACTCAATCATATTTGTGAGACAAGAACTTCCCTTCGCAAAGCCATGTTGACTGCCCCAAATAAGCGCTGAAAATGTGTTGCTGGAAAAGCGCAGCAGGTCAGGCAGCATCCAAGGAACAGGAGAATCGACGTTTCGGGCATGAGCCTTTCTTCAGGAAGAAGGGCTCGTACCCGAAATGTCGATTCTCCTGTTCCTTGGATGCTGCCTGACCTGCTGCGCTTTTCCAGCAACACATTTTCAGCTCTGATCTCCAGCATCTTCAGTCCTCACTTTCTCCTGCCCCAAATAAGCCCATTCTTCTCCAAATGCAAATAAATCTAACCCTAAGAATCTTCTCCAATAATTTCCCTGCCTCTGATGTACAGCTCACCAGCCTGTAATTTCCTGGATGATCCCTGTTGCCTTCCTTGAACAAAGGAGCAACATTGGTTATTCCCCAGTTTTCTGGGACCTGGCCTGTGGGTAAAGAAGATACAAAGATCTCTGTCAATGCCCCAGTAATCTCCTCACCCTCCACCCTCTGTATCCTGAGATAGATCCCATCAGGCCAATGGATGTTAATGTGTTTCAAGATACTCAACACCTCCTCCGTCTTAAAATGGACATGCCCCACAATATCTGTCCCTAATCTTACCACCATCCATATCCTTCTCCTTGGTGAATATCAATATGAAGTACTCATTAAGGACTTCATTCACCTCCTCTGGCTCTGTGCACTATTTCCCTGCTTTGTCCTTAAATCCCCACAGAGAAGGATTTCTGTCACACTGAAGATATTACTTGCGATGTTTCGCTGCGTCAAAGTTGCTATGCAAATACAGTTTGTTGTTGCATTATAAGATATGCATAAAATAAAATCCTGATCTCCAATTTGCTGACTGTCTTTGATCCTTTGGTTCCTGATCATCCTGCCACTGGAGGCTGTTCCTATCTACTGACATCACCAAAACCCTTTATGATTTTGAACACGTCTGTTAAATTTCCCATTGTCTCTAGTATCTGTATATCATTGAACAATCCCTGAAGCCATCACCATAGCCTCTCTCAGGAGCATAGGAACAGGAGGAGGTCCTTCAAGCCTGCTCCACCCTTCAATATGATCATGGCTTATCGAAGACTTCACGCTGTTCCCCCCAGTAATCCTGAACCCCACAGAGAATGAGAAATCAATCAATCTCCATCTTAAACAGACTCCCAGACTGAGCTGTGGGAGAGAATTCCAAGGTTCACAACCTTCCAAGTAAAACATTTTTCTCCTCATCTCAAACTTAAGTGCCATCCCTAATATAAATTGTGCCTTTACTCCTTCTCATTGGCACCGTAATTTCATAAGGGTTTAATATAATGGCCTCATCTTTGCAATGGGCGCAAGTTTTTTCTGAAGCCCCAGATTCGTTCCATCTTTTTGGCAGCTTTTTCAACAGCCTCCTTCAAACATTTGAAATTATTCCACTGAAGATCATTGGCTACCTTCTCTCCAGTGATTAATGGTGGCAGAGTGAACGCCTCAGTGACTGGGCACACCCCATAATTCACAGTGAGACAAAGATAAACAGAGATTCCTTAGTTTGTTTAATTGCTTGGATAAATCTTAAGAAATTTTCAGTAAAACTATAAGGTTATAAATTACTGATGTTGATGTTGTACCAATATGTTCAACAGAGAATTAACAAGTTCCTCTCCTTATTATTGAACACGGCTGACAAATATGTTCATGGACTATAAAGCCAGGCCCTTCAGCCCATTGAGTCTGCTCTGCCATTTCAATGGGGTTATGGTTAATCTGATTATCCTCAACTCCACTTTTTCCTGTAATCCCCATTCCCTTCCTGATTAAAAATCAAGTCTGTCGCAGCCTTGAATACATTTATTGAAAGCCTTCTGCAGGAAAATGATTCAACAGAGTCACTACTCTCTGTGATAGAGGAGGAATTCCACCTCACCTTTGCCTTAAATAGGAGCCATGCTGTGGAGATGCCGGTGTTGGACTGGACTGGACAAGGTCAGACCTCAGACAGCACCAGGTTACAGTCCAACAGGTTCACCAACCTGACGAAGGGGCAACCTTCCAAAAGCCTGTGATTTCAAATAAACTAGTTGGACTATAACCTGGTGTTGTGTGACTTCTTCCTTAAATGGGAGACTTCATACTCTAAGATGAAGCCCACTTGTCTTAGACTCTCTCACAGAGGGGAAACAACCTCTCCACACCCACCCTGCCAAGCCCCATAGTAAACCTATGTTTTGGTGAAGTCCCCTCAGTCTTCGAAACACCAACAGCCGCAGACTCAATCTATTCTACCCCCCCTCCCCCTTAAAAAAAGCACCCTCCATTCACAGGATCAACCGAGCACAATATCAGCTGGTCAAGCAGCAGAGGATAATGGAAGCTACAAGTAATCTTTGTCTTGGAGAAAACGTATTGGCCAGTATTAAAACCTGTGAATGAATGGATCTGAAACAGAGAGGAAGATGAGAAAATGTTGGAATTGATTGTCTAAGAGCTGCTTCTGGAGTTCAGTAGCCTGGAAAGGCTGATGTACCATTGGCAACATTAAGGACAGTGCTGCTGAGCATCAATACTCTTCATTAAATCACGAGCAGAAGGCTGCACTCTCTGACATGCTCTGCCTGTCCTTGGTGATGTACCAGTGATCAGAGTAACATAATGTTCAGAACAACCCAGAGCACCCGGAGGAAACCCACACCGGCACGGGGGGGGGAGTGTACACACTCCACACTGACACGGGGGGGGGGGGAGTGTACACACTCCACACAGACACAGGGGGGGGAGTGTACACACTCCACACAGACACGGGGGGGGAGTGTACACACTCCACACAGACACGGTGGGGGGGGGGAGTGTACACACTCCACACAGACACAGGGGGGGGAGTGTACACACTCCACACAGACACGGAGGGGGGGGGGGAGTGTACACACTCCACACAGACACGGTGGGGGGGGAGTGTACACACTCCACACAGACACGGGGGGGGGAGTGTACACACTCCGCACAGACACGGGGGAGTGTACACACTCCACACCGACACGGGGGGGGGAGTGTACACACTCCACACAGACACGGGGGGGGGGGAGTGTACACACTCCACACAGACACAGGGGGGGGAGTGTACACACTCCACACAGACACGGGGGGGGGAGTGTACACACTCCACACAGACACGGGGGGGGGGAGTGTACACACTCCACACCGACACGGGGGGGGGGAGTGTACACACTCCACACCGACACGGGGGGGGGGGGGGAGTGTACACACTCCACACCGACACGGGGGGGGGGGGGGAGTGTACACACTCCACACAGACACGGGGGGGGGGGGGGGGGAGTGTACACACTCCACACAGACACGGGGGGGGGGGAGTGTACACACTCCACACCGACACGGGGGGGGGGAGTGTACACACTCCACACCGACACGGGGGGGGGGAGTGTACACACTCCACACAGACACGGGGGGGGGGAGTGTACACACTCCACACCGACACGGGGGGGGGGGGGGGGGGAGTGTACACACTCCACACTGACACGGGGGGGGGGGGAGTGTACATACTCCACACCGACACGGGGGGGGAGTGTACACACTCCACACTGACACGAGGGGGGAGTGTACACACTCCACACTGACACAGGGGGGGGGGGGGAGTGTACATACTCCACACTGACACGGGGGGGGGGGGGGGTACACACTCCACACAGACACAGGGGGGAGTGTACACACTCCACACAGACACAGGGGGGGGGGGGAGTGTACATACTCCACACTGACACGGGGGGGGAGTGTACACACTCCACACTGACACGGGGGGGGGGGGGTACACACTCCACACTGACACGGGGGGGGGGGGGGAGTGTACATACTCCACACAGACACGGGGGGGGGGGGGAGTGTACACACTCCACACAGACACAGGGGGGAGTGTACACACTCCACACAGACACGGGGGGGGAGTGTACACACTCCACACAGACACAGGGGGGGGAGTGTACACACTCCACACAGACACGGGGGGGGAGTGTACACACTCCACACAGACACAGGGGGGAGTGTACACACTCCACACCGACACGGGGGGGAGTGTACACACTCCGCACAGACACGGGGGAGTGTACACACTCCGCACAGACACGGGGGAGTGTACACACTCCACACTGACACGGGGGGGAGTGTACACACTCTACACAGACATGGGGGGGAGTGTACACACTCCACACAGACATGGGGGGGAGTGTACACACTCCACACAGACACGGGGGGGAGTGTACACACTCCACACAGACACGGGGGGGGGAGTGTACACACTCCACACTGACAAGGGGGGGGGGAGTGTACACACTCCGCACCGACACGGGGGGGGGTGTGTACACACTCCACACAGACACAGGGGGGAGTGTACACACTCCACACAGACACAGGGGGGGGGAGTGTACACACTCCACACAGACATGGGGGGGAGTGTACACACTCCACACAGACACAGGGGGGGGGAGTGTACACACTCCACACAGACACGGGGGGGGGGGAGTGTACACACTCCACACCGACACGGGGGGGGGGGGGGAGTGTACACACTCCACACAGACACAGGGGGGGGAGTGTACACACTCCACACTGACACGGTGGGGGGGGGGGGGGAGTGTACACACTCCACACAGACACGGGGGGGGAGTGTACACACTCCACACAGACACGGGGGGGGGGGGGGGAGTGTACACACTCCACACAGACACAGGGGGGAGTGTACACACTCCACACCGACACGGGGGGGAGTGTACACACTCCGCACAGACACGGGGGAGTGTACACACTCCACACTGACACGGGGGGGAGTGTACACACTCTACACAGACACAGGGGAGAGTGTACACACTCCACACAGACACGGGGGGGAGTGTACACACTCCACACAGACACAGGGGGGAGTGTACACACTCCACACCGACACGGGGGGGAGTGTACACACTCCGCACAGACACGGGGGAGTGTACACACTCCACACTGACACGGGGGGGAGTGTACACACTCTACACAGACACAGGGGAGAGTGTACACACTCCACACAGACACGGGGGGGAGTGTACACACTCCACACAGACACGGGGGGGAGTGTACACACTCCACACAGACACGGGGGGGAGTGTACACACTCCGCACAGACACGGGGGGGAGTGTACACACTCCGCACAGACATGGGGGAGTGTACACACTCCACACTGACAAGGGGGGGGGAGTGTACACACTCCGCACCGACACGGGGGGGGGGGAGTGTACACACTCCGCACCGACACGGGGGGGAGTGTACACACTCCGCACTGACACGGGGAGAGTGTACACACTCCGCACTGACACGGGGGGAGTGTACATACTCTACACAGACACAGGGGAGAGTGTACACACTCCACACTGACACGGGGGGAGTGTACATACTCTACACAGACACAGGGGAGAGTGTACACACTCCACACTGACACGGGGGGAGTGTACATACTCTACACAGACACAGGGGAGAGTGTACACACTCCACACAGACACGGGGGGGAGTGTACACACTCCACACTGACACGGGGGGAGTGTACATACTCTACACAGACACAGGGGAGAGTGTACACACTCCACACAGACACGGGGGAGAGTGTACACTCTCCACACAGACACGGGGGGAGAGTGTACACACTCCACACAGACACAGGGAGAGTGTACACTCTCCACACAGACACGGGGGAGAGTGTACACTCTCCACACAGACACGGGGGAGAGTGTACACTCTCCACACAGACACGGGGGGAGAGTGTACACACTCCACACAGACACAGGGAGAGTGTACACTCTCCACACAGATACGGGGGGAGTGTACACACTCCACACAAACACAAGGGAGAGTGTACACACTCCATACAGACACGGGGGAAGAGTGTACACACTCCACACAGACACAGGGGAGAGTGTACACTCTCCACACAAACACAAGGGAGAGTGTACACACTCCATACAGACACGGGGGAAGAGTGTACACTCTCCACACAGACACGGGGAGAGTGTACACACTCCACACAAACACAAGGGAGAGTGTACACACTCCATACAGACACGGGGGAAGAGTGTACACACTCCACACAGACACGGGGGAGAGTGTATACTCTCCACACAAACACAAGGGAGAGTGTACACACTCCATACAGACACGGGGGAAGAGTGTACACTCTCCACACAGACACGGGGGGGAATGTACACACTCCACACAGACACGGGGAGAGTGTACACATTCCGCACAGACACGGGGGGCGTGTACACACTCCGCACCGACACGGGGGAAGAGTGTACACTCTCCACACAGACACGGGGGGAGAGTGCACACACTCCGCACTGACACGGGGGAGAGTGTACACTCTCCACACAGACACGGGGGAGAGTGCACACACTCCGCACTGACACGGGGGAGAGTGTACACTCTCCACACAGACACGGGGAGAGTGTTCACACTCCACACAGACACGGGGAGAGAACGTAATCACTCCGCACCAACACGGGGGGAGAGTGTACACACTCCACACCAACACAGGGGAGAGTGTACACACTCCACACCAACACAGGGGAGAGTGTACACACTTCACACCAACACAGGGGAGAGTGTACACACTCCACATTGACACGGGGGGAGAATGTACACACTCCACACCGACACGGAGAGAATGGATGAAGCACTCCTGCTGTAGCCCATTTTCTGATTTATATTTTTGGGTCAGGTGATGTCATTTCCTGTGTTGATGCCATTTCCTATGGTGATGTCATTTCCTGTTCTTTTTCTCAGGGCATGGTAAATGGTATCAAAGTCACCGTGTTTGTTGATAGAGATCTGGTTGGAATTCTGTGTTTGTAGGAATTCTCATGAATGTCTCTGTTTGGCTTGTCCTAGGATGGATGTGTTGTCCCAGTCGAAGTGGTGTCTTTCCTTATCTGTATGTGAGGATACTAGTGAGAGAGGATCATGTCGTTTCATGGCTAGTCGGTGTTCATGTATCCTGGTGGCTAGTTTTGTGCCTGTTTGTCCAATGTAGTGTGTGTTACAGTCCTTGCACAGTGTTTTGTAAATGACATTAGTTTTGCTTGTTGTCTGTAAAAGGTCTTTCAAGCTCATTAGCTGCTGTTTTAGTGTGTTGGTGGGTTTGTGAGCTACCATGATACCAAGAGGTCTGAGTGGTTAGTGTGTGGGATGAACCTCCAGAGGAAGTGATGGATGAAGGACAGTTACAATATTTAAAAGACATTTAGATGACTACATGAATAGGAAAGGTTTAGAAGGATATGGGTGAAATGCTGGCAGGTGGGAACATGGTTGGTTTTAGTTTGGTTTGGAAATATGGTTGGTGTGGACTAGTTGGACTGAAGGATCTGTTTCCGTACGATATGGCTTCAAGACTCTATAAGGCAATCCATCATTCCAAGTTTAATCTAGTAAACATTCTCTGAACTGCTTCTCACATGGCCCTGTGATCCTGGACCTGAGTGATGAACTCCTATCAGGTGCGATCATTTCCCCTGGTGCTAATACCAACGCCAGTCTCTGATGAGCTGACACTTCTTAGTTGGTCAGACCTCCATCCTCAGGGACCTAATTCCCAGGGGTGGCTTCCAAGAACATTTGATTCTTCTGGGACATGTAGGTTACATCAGAGTGGGTCACCGCAGAAATCCCTCCAGCTTTGTATTGGAACAAGCTGAGACCCATCTTCAAATTCATAGAGGAATTTGATTGGGTCACTGTGGAGATTTCACTTGTGGGAGGAGTTTAAACAGAATAAACCCAATTGGGAAATCCAGAACCACACCCTTTCCCAGACAGTGGTTAGGATGTGGAACTTGTGTTCAATTGTTCAGAGGCTGAATGTGTGTGTGTCTGTCTCTGTGCTGTTCATCAAACCTATCAGTGGTTACAGACAGAAAGAGAAACTTAACTGAAAGCAAGACACTTTAAGCATGAAGAAAGACAAATTCAACACTTCAGAAATAAAACTCTGTTTAGATACAAACCAATGTTGTCTCTGCATGTCGCTAAGTCATGAGAGCTGGATCAAACTTGCAGGCAGGAGGAGGTGAATAATGTGGATGGATTTAAGAGAATATAGAAATTGCTGGTGAAATACAGCAGGTCTGGCAGCATCTGTGGAGAGAGAAACAGATAATGTTTTGAGTCCAGTGACCCTGCGTCAGAACACAGACTCTTCAGAGTCTATGGACTCAAAATGTTGACTCTCTTCTCTCTCCACAGATGCTGCCAGACTTGCTCAGCTTCTCCAGCACTCTGTTTTTGATGTGGATTCTACATCAGTACGGACCAGATGGGCTGTTTCTGTGTCACAGTGTCTTTGAAATGCAATGTTGCTTTGCACATCTCTGGAGTATCTTCTGAACTGGAAAGCAGAATGTAGTTGGAACAAGTAATGGATAGATTTTGTGTTGGCACCTAGATAAATGTATGGGAAGGTCAATATCTAACCTCTGGTTATCATTTATGCATTGGCCCAACATGCTGACCTGGACCAGCATCTTCTCTGGAGACTGCCTGATAGCCCACATGATGGACACAGATTCCAAGACCTTCCTCCACATCCATAAAGAGATAGAAAAGCTGGCTGTCAACATTTACCAACATCCTGCTCTCTCCATGCAATAAAAAGCTTACATTTAAGTAACGTCATTCACAACCTCAGAATGTTCCAGAGGACATGCAACGACTAAAATATTTCTAGAAGTGACATCACTGTTGTCATGTAGCAAACAAATTGCACAGCAGGATCCCACGGGCAGAAATGGCAGAAGTGACGCGATGATGAGTGTTGGTTGACGAAGACATGTTGGCTGGGGTCAACTCTACCTGCTCTTCGTCAATCAAAATGTGAGCTCTTCTACAGTAATGTGTTTGAGCCCTCGGTTTAATTTCTTACCCAAACGACAATGCAGCATTCCTTCGTCACTGGTCTCAGTTTTGGAGCCAGCTCCCATGAGGGTAGTATATTGCAGCTGTCTCTCTGCTGTTTGTGTATCTGTTGGGGGTGGTTACATAACATCAGTTCAGTTAAGGCTGCTTGCTGTGAGTCTATTCACTGCGGAATGATGCAGCTGAGGCTGAGTTAGAACTCTTTAAGTTTCATCTGAG
Source organism: Chiloscyllium punctatum (assembly GCF_047496795.1). NCBI lineage: Eukaryota > Metazoa > Chordata > Chondrichthyes > Orectolobiformes > Hemiscylliidae > Chiloscyllium > Chiloscyllium punctatum. The sequence continues at coordinate 80,096,681 of NC_092755.1, forward strand.
CAATTTGAAACTGAAGGGACATGGTGACATATTTTCTGAAGCTTCCAAGTGTCCCTTCGCCGTTGATGAATTTGAACAATTTTTAAGATTATTCTGTGTGTACAAGAACAACTCAGTGGGCCTTTGCATTATGTAACTGAAATAAACCTGGCATAGAGGCACAGTTGGGGTAATGGGACAATTTACCTTTAACAATGAAGGCTAGTGGAGCTACAAACAGAGGCTGGGCGTAAATGAAATCCGATAGAAAAGATAAAGTCAATCGTTTTCTCGCCTGATGGGAGCTGAAGGTTATCCCTGCACATTGTTCATATGTTTACTCTAGGTATCAATAGCTGAAAACTACCACATTTACTCACACAAGCAAGTTTATGTAATGTTTCCTTGGACGAATTTTATTTTAATTCTATGTCAATCGGAATGGAGTATGAAAGTCGATGGGTTTTGCTAAAACTATGCAAGACTCTAGTCAAACCCCAGCTGGAATACTGTGAGCAGTTTTGGGCCCCTTATCCAGGGAATGATACTCTGACATCGAGAGGCATCCCAGGGAAGGTTCACTCGGCTGATCCTGGGTATGGAGGGACTGTCCCATGGGGAGAGGCTGAGTGGTTGGGGCCTGTACTTATTGGAGTTGAGAGGAATGAGAAGCGACCTATAAAGAAACATACAAGATTCTCAGGGTCATGACTGGAGAGATGTGGAAATGTTGTCCCTCCTTATAGGATAGTCCAGGACCAGAGGGAATAATTTCAGAATAGGGATCGCCCAGCTAGGACAGAGATGAGGAGGAATTTCTCTCAGAGTGAATGGATCTGTGGAATTGTTTTACCACAGAGGGCTGAAGAGACTCCATAATTAAACTTACTCGAGGCTGGGATAGATAGGTTGTTAATAAGGAAGGTAATTGAGGGTTGTGGGGAAAAGGCAGGAAAGTGGAGGTGAGGATTAACAGCTCAGCCATGTTTGGCAGAGCAGACTTGATGGGCTGAATGGCCTGCTTCTGCTCCTGTGTCTTCTGGGTTTATGGTCCATGAACTTATTTGTCAGCCTTGTTCAATAATAAACAGAAAGGACTTGTTAATTCTATGTTGAATATCGGTACAACATCAACATCAGTAATTTATAACCTAATAGTTTTACTGAAAATTTCTCAAGCAATTAAACAAACTAAGAAATCTCTGTTAATCTTTGTCTCACCATGAACTATGGGGTGTGCCCAGTCACTGAGATGTTCACTCTGTCAGCATTAACCACTGGAGAGAAGATAGCCAATGATGTTCAACTTGAAAAAACTGTGCCTACGATAACTTCTTCCCTTAAGCCATTATCCTACCCAGATGACGTACAGTATGAGATGAGGTGTCCAGGCTCTGTTCAGGGCCCGGGCCCGGGCTGTGGGTCAGGGTTAGGGCCCGGGCTCCAGGTTCCAGCTCAGGGCCCAGGATGTGGGTCAGGGCTAGGCTCCACGTTTCAGGTCAGGGCCCAGAGTCAGGCCCAGGCTCCAGGTCAGGGTTGAAGTAGATCTAAAGATAATTCAGGAATGTACAAGTGCTCAAATGCACAAACAACAGCTGTGGATACAGAATTGATGATTTGCATCAAGATTAGAGTGGTGCTGGAAATGCACAGCAAGTCAGGCAGCATCCCAGCAGCAGGCCTTTGCCTGAAATGTTGATATTCCTGCTTCTCAGATGCTGCCTGGCCTACTGTGCTTTTCCAGCACCACTCTAATCTTGACTCTAATCTCCAGCATCTCAAGTACCCACTTTCGCCTGAACAAGATTTGCACCAGTCTGCAAGTAACAAACAGTACAGACAAAATGAAAGTAATTGAGTTATTAGATCAAAACTTCAACTGGATCAGACACGTAAACATTGTGGTGACAAGAGCATGTTAGGGGCTGGAATACTGCCATAAATAACTCAAAGCAGAGGCGATGGCCCAGTGGTATTATCATTAGACTATTGACCCACATAATGTTCCGGGGACCTGGTTTGAAAGCCATCATGGCAGATGGTGGAATTTGAATTCAATAAATATCTAATGATGACCATGAAACCATTGCCAATTGTCGGAAAAACTCCTCTGGTTCACTAATGCCCTTTAGGGAAGGAAACTGACATCCTCACCTGGTCTGGCCTACATGTGACTCCAGACCCACAGCAATGTGGTTGACTCTCAATTGCCCTCTGGGCAATAACCAGTGGCCCAGTCAGCAATGCCTTCATCCTGTTTCGGAATAAAAAACCTCCTGACTCCCCAAAGCCTGTCCACCATCTACACGGCACAAGTCAGGAGTGTGATGGAGTACTCCCCACTTGCCTGGATGGGGGGCAGCTCCAACACTCAAGAAGCTCGACACCATCCAGGACAAAGCAGCCTCTGCTTGATTGGTACCACATTCAGTCCTTCCAGCACCGATGCTCAGTAGCAGCAATGTACACCATCACTACAGAAATTCATCAGTGATCCTCAGACAGCACCTTCCAAACCCACAACCAGATCCTGCAAGTTCCCTTCCGAGCCCTTCCCCATCCTGACTTGGAAATATATCACCGTTCCTTCAGTGTCACTGGGTCAGAATCCTGGAATTCCCTCCTTAAGGGCATTGTGGGTCTCCCCACAGCACATGGGCTGCAGCGGTTCAAGAAGGCAGCTCACCCCCACCTTCTCAAGGGGCAACTAGGGACAGTGATAAATACTGGGCCGAGTCAGTCACACCCACATCCTGTGAATTATTAAATTATTCTGGTGCACTGAGTTGAAATGGAATTTGGAGATTCACACATTAGTTTCATGGTTGATCCAGCTGCAGCCAAACCTGTTTATCCCAAAGGAGATACAAGAAATCCCAATGTCACATTTCCCCGTAAAAGTCCAGTGTGAGATGGGTTAATGCAAAAACAGTTTTGTAGGTTATTGTTTGGGTAGATACATCCTATTATTTCCATTGCTTGTAGTAGAAGGGAACAAAGAAGCAATTCATTTTTTAAAAATTACAATGACATTGGCTGAGGTATTTACAATTGAGATCAGTAACATCTGACACTGAGGAAGTGCATGGTAAGCACAAAGTGATTTTTCAACAAAGGAACCAAATGATAAAATTATGCATCATCAGGTGAAAATCAAGATAAACCACAATACACAGTTGACATTTTGCTGGCTAAGCCAAGGAACTTAACTTAGAAGCTGTAAGTAAAGTGATGAATTATTTCTTTTGGTTATCTACAATTTATGCTGTAGGAGTTTCCACTGAGAGAAGATTATAACAGTCAATGAACAGAAAGTTCCAAGTGGGCGAAAGTGAGGACTGCAGATGCTGGAGATCAGAGTCGAGATTAGAGTGTTGCTGGAAAAGCACAGCAGGTCAGGCAACATCCGAGGAGCAGGAAAATCGACGTTTCGGGGAAAAGCCTTTCATCAGGAATGAGCAAGTTCCTCGTGCTTGCTCCATTTGAGTGTTGGGTTGTTCAAGTCAATTCTGCCTCACAATAGGTTTGCTCCAAGTCTTTTCATGAAATAACTTAAAATAGTTCAAGGGTCACTGAAAAACAGTCCCAGGCTTACAGATGGTTAATGTTAGAAGACTGTTAGAGACAGAGAAAGGTGATGGCTTAGTGGTATTATTGCTGAGCTGTTCATTCAAAGACTCAGCTAATGTTTTAAGGACCCAGGTTCAAATCCTGTCATAGCAGTTAGTGGAATTTGAATTCAAGAAAAATCTGGAAGAGTCTAATATTGACCTTGATCTGATTATTGGGGGAAAAACCCATCTGGTTTGCTAAATCTGCTATCCTTGTCTAGCCTACCTGTGACTCCAGGCCCACTGCAACATGGCTGACTCTGAAACTGCCCTCTGGACAATTTGCTTAAAGGAGACCATAACCATCTTCCTAGAGTCTAAATTCCTCTTCATTCCAAGTGAAAGTTACAACGAATCTTACCAGTATTAACGATTTTAACAATAAAGAAAAGCAAGTCAAGGAATTTGCTTAATGCAATTTAAAAATGTAAAATGAGGAGAGACTTAAGAACTACCTACTGTGCTGCTATATGGGCTTGATGGGAAAAAATCTTCATATCTCAAACGCGTGGGACCTACCGTCTGCATCTTCCTGATAGTCTCATAACAACGTAATTTCAGTATAACCCTGTAAATGAGCTGCTTCCATGCAGTAAGCAAATGTTGTTTAAGACAAGAGCCCCTCCTCTTTGAAATGTCAACTGTTTTTCTCTACCACCCTAGAAAAGGCATGTCTTATAGATCTCTACCCTGAACGGGTAGCAGTGAGTCTACCTTCTGGTGAGCAATAGTACAGACTTTATGCAATATGGTGGAGTGGTATGGATTGCTCGGCAAAAGTGAGGATGCTGGAAACCAGAGTTTAGATCAGAGTGGTGCTGGAAAAGCACAGCAGGCCAGGCAGCATCCGAGGAGCAGGAAAATCAACATTTTGGGCAAAAGCCCTTCATCAGGAATGGATTGTTATACACCAGGAGTGGTATGGATCAGTTATACAATAAGAAATGCACATCCATCAATTGGAAGGGTAGTCAATGTCAAAGTTTAGGGTTGACACAGGCAGATAGGTTGAGAAAACAGAGTCAAATGATTACAAATGACAGAAGAGTAAAACGCTGAGACTGAATGAAAATATATGGGAATGAAGAAGAAAGATGTGTTCTTTATTATTTCTTCTTAAGTAATATTTCTGTTAAACAAGATGTTGTAGGAAACTTCACACATAATGCTGGAAATTCCAGCACTTTATTTGTTCAGTTGTGGTTAGGACAAAAATAACTAGGCAAGCCAATCTGTTAAATTGTAGACATTGTTGTTCCTTTAGTGATTTTGTGTTCTGACACATGCACCATTTTTAAAATTTAACTGTGATTTATATGAAGGTTTTTTTTAAGTGAGGAAAGTGTATAATATGTTATAGCTATCACTTTGTTTCTGTTCAGGAGGTGTAAATAACATTAGCTTAGTAGTGGCTGCTTGTTGTGAGTCCTGAAGAAAGGTTGTAACCAAGTGAAAAATCACACACCTGATGAAGGAGCATCGCTCCGAAAGCTAGTGCTTCCAATTAAACCTGTTGGACTATAACCTGGTGTTGTGTGATTTTTAACTTTGTCCACCCCAGTCCAACACCGACATCTACGAGTCATGGTTATACCCAAAACATTGACCTCTCCACCTCCTGACGCTGCCTGGCTTGTTGTGTTCTTCCAGCCTCCTGCCTGTCTACCCTGCTGGGAGTGTTTTCCAGCTGCAATACACAATGAATAGTATGGTTTCGCCCCCCCCCCCCCCCCCCCACCAAGTAAGCCATCACTTTTATCTTAGTTTTTCAATTTAGCTCGGTGTTGTGGTCTTGCTCAGCTGTAGCAGTTACTTGTATTCCTTTATCCAGTTTAAATCAAGTCATGTTTTATTCATTTCATCAATCCCATTTTCTTAGAGTTGACGCCATTAATCCTCCTCCAGCTCATTCCTGTGTATGGTTTGTCCTTCCTCTTGGTTGTCCTGTTCCTTGTGACACCACAAACAGTGATTGCTTTTCCCCCTATCCTGATCATGTCTATCCAAAACTAGACCAGCCCTCTGGGTCTACATGTTGCATCTCGTGCATTGAATGTTCTCGTTACTCCCTCATCTCTCTCCCTTTTCTCTTTGATAGATAGTTTTACCACAGATTGCTGTGGGTGGATGGTTTTAACTAACGTCTCAGTTGATTTATTTGTAATCTCATTCTCGATCATTTTGATTTCATCCACTTCAGTTACGGACTTACAGACTTGGTTGCTGACACAAATTTGTAGTTTGAAGTTTGAGATCACAGCTCAATCTGAAGCAACTTTTATCTCTGAGAATAATTTGTGAGCTATTGAATCAGACCACCAAAAGGAAACAAGGCAACTACTCAATCATTTGAGTCTGTTCCATGGTTCAGTTAGATCTTGGTGGACCTGGGTATTATCTCCATCGCCTGACCTTCTCCCAAACTCCTTATATACTTGCCTCAGGAAAATCGATCCATCCCAGTTTTCTGATTGACAGCCAACCCCAGAGGCCCCCTGAGAGAGGGTAAGTTCTAAATGTTCAACCCCCTCTTTGTGTCAAGGACTGCTCCCTGACAACCCCTTCAAAGATTCTGCTCCAGTGCGGGACTCATGCAGCAAGAATACAGTTCCTCTCTATCAGCCTGATCAGACCCTTTAAACAGCTGCTATATCTGCATTAGATCTCACACATACAAACAAACAAACACTCACATGCACACACACACTTACTCATCACACACTCTCACAGAGACACAGTCACACACTCGGACACACACACTCACAGAGACACAATCACATACTCACATACACACACTCTCTCTCTCTCTCTCACACTCACTCACACAGTCAACATACATAGACACATACACTCAAACATTCTCCTGCCCAGAGTTCTTGTGGTGCAGCAGTAGTGTCCTCACCACTTAGGAGGACCAATTTTAAACATAAAATCCCTGTTCTGGTGTAACAGGGTCAAAGACCCTGAATGTATTTCATCTGTTCCAATGTAACAGGCTGATGGGGCAGAATGGCCTCCGTCATTTGTGATGGAGTCAGCGCCTGTGGATGAGCCCTAAGGCTGATCCAATGGGCTGGATCTCCCAAGAGTGGCAATCTCATGCAGTCTGTAACCCCTCACCTTTAAAAAAAGATGCCATTTCTGCATTTCGGAGAACAGATTCCACTCAGGGTTCTCTCTGAAATGTGGAGGTGTACTTCCACTCTGACAGCTGTTTTGTAATGTCGATCTGTCAGATGAAGGCTAACATATCCCTCTTCACTCTAGGACATTCAGGTCCTGTCAGTGACAATGCCAGCTGTTGGCAGACAGAGTCAGTGTAGTGTTAGGGCACTGGCAAGGTAGGAAGCCAGAGGGCAGGGATTAAGGTACCAGCTGGGTAGGGTGACAGAGGGCAGGGGCTGGGGTACCAGCTGGGTACGGTGCCAGAGTGCAGGGGTTAAGGTACCAGCTGGGTACGGTGCCAGAGTGCAGGGGTTAGGGTACCAGCTGGGTAGGGTGCCAGTGGGCAGGGGTTAGGGTACCAGCTGGGTAGGGTGCCAGTGGGCAGGGGTTAAGGTACCAGCTGGGTACGGTGCCAGAGTGCAGGGGTTAGGGTACCAGCTGGGTACGGTGCCAGTGGGCAGGGGTTAGGGTACCAGCTGGGTACGGTGCCAGAGTGCAGTGGCTAGGGTACCAGCTGAGTATGGTGCCAGTGGGCAGGGGTTAGGGTACCAGCTGGGTAGGGTGCCAGTGGGCAGTGGCTAGGGTACCAGCTGAGTATGGTGCCAGTGGGCAGGGGTTAGGGTACCAGCTGGGTAGGGTGCCAGTGGGCAGGGGTTAAGGTACCAGCTGAGTATGGTGCCAGTGGGCAGGGGTTAGGGTACCAGCTGGGTACGGTGCCAGAGTGCAGTGGCTAGGGTACCAGCTGAGTATGGTGCCAGTGGGCAGGGGTTAGGGTACCAGCTGGGTAGGGTGACAGTGGGCAGGGGTTAAGGTACCAGCTGGGTACGGTGCCAGAGTGCAGGGGTTAGGGTACCAGCTGGGTAGGGTGACAGAGGGCAGGGGCTAGGGTACCAGCTGAGTATGGTGCCAGTGGGCAGGGGTTAGGGTACCAGCTGGGTAGGGTGACAGAGGGCAGGATAACAGTTGATAGGATATTGAGTGTCAGGTAAGTAGGTTACCAGGTGGGAAGAATAGCAGGTAAGTCTGGTGAGAGCTTTATCAGGTTCCAGCTGGGTCAGGATATGGTGCTGAGTTGGGAAGGGGTTAGGGTTCCAACATAGAAGAATGTCTCAGTGAAATCTTCAATTTCACAAGAAATTCCTTCTGGGTCTGCCAGAATGGTGAGTTCCTCAGTCTCACCATGCACTGCTCCCATCTACACTAGAATGATGACCTTCTAGCCATTGAGAGATCCAGGCTATTAACTTGATTATTCACTTAACAAATACTGTCTGACTGGCCGGTCATTTTCTCTTGCGGGGGTGATATATGACTGGAATTTGTCCTTCCATTAGAAATAATGAAAGATAAGCCCAGAAATTATCTTCATCACTGAAAACCACCTCATGACGGAACCAAGTTTGGGTGGCACGGTAGCTCAGTGGTTAGCACTGTTGCCTCCCAGCACCAGGGACCCGGGTTTGATTCCAACCTCAGGTGACTGTCTGTGTGGAGTTGGCACATTCTCCTTGTGTCTGCTTAGGTTTCCTACCACACTCCAAAGATGTGGAGGTTAGGTGAATTGCCCATGCTAAATTGCCCATAATGTTCAGGGATGTGTAGGTTAGGTGCGTTAATCAGCGGTAAATGTAGAGTAACAAGGTTGGGGAATAAGTTTGGATAGGATACTCTTTGTGGGGGTCAGTGTGGGTTGAAGGCCCTGTTGCCACACTGCAAGGATTCTATTCTATTCAAGTGAGAGGTGTTCCCTCAGGACCGTTGGAACCAACTGGAAAACTAAGCATTTACACAGAGCTCGAAAAGTGGGGGACATCAGCGCAAGTATGGCAGGAAAATAACTGGATAAACCAATCATGAAGCTTTATAGAGAAACAAACAATGGAAACGGAAAGCTTGGATCTACTACTGTATATCCACCTACAGGATATATTGACAGACCTACAATAAAATGTGTCCCAAAAGTTTCTATCAGGTTCCTCATTCTGTTTATGCAACATTTTTGCCAATGTGTACAGCTACATTAATATTCCAAAACGGTAACTAATGTCAAAGAACGTAACTGAATTGAGTCCACTCCACCCTAACGATTACTGATTGTGTAATGGTGTATGAAATCATCTCACCATTGGTGCAGGAACACACAGGAACAGATCGCCTGAACTGTATCACACATTAACAAATGCATTTCTTCCAGTCCATATTCTCCAAAACATTTCAAGCAATGAGAATGCCCAATCCATATCATCACATTCTTCCTTCTCATGTTAAACACCAGATGTGCATTTGTACCAATGAACAATACTCACTTTGATAAGTTTGTTGTGGAGGAGGGAGTTCACTTCAGGGTTTGGTATTCTCAGAATGGCCCTGACATTCACTACAGCTGATCCCAATTGCTAGATCACCCAGCTTGCATGAGAATGTCATCCCCAAGTAAATGTCCCCAGTTTTCCAGCTAAAAATAGCAGATTGTTAGGGATATCAGAATGTTCCTGTGACAGGGCAAGTGTATGACATTCACTGTTTACATTTGATCGAAGGATTGACAGAATAATTTAAGGTCCTCAGAAAATTGTTTGACAGAATAAATTACTCTGGCATTTTAACCATTGTCTGATTTTATATTTCGCTGTTCTAACATCTAATTTATGAATAATTGCCCACACCAGGCTCTATATTTCTGAACAGTAAATGCTGGAAAAGCTCAGCAGGTCTGGCAGCATTCTGTAGCCGTGTAAACTGCAGAACTTTATCATCAGTATATAGATTGAAAGAAACAGCAATAAATCTGCTTGGAATAAATTATTAAATGATGAGGATAAACTCGTACAGTCATTTAAAGTAATTAGCTGTGCCTAGAAAAAGGAGGAGTCAAAGCTACATAAACAAAATCGCTTTGACATCTGATTGATAATAGGCAGCTTTATGTTACAAGTGATTGGCCTGCAGAAGGATTTAAGGAGTTAGTCACAGGAAAGCTGTGTCGTCAAACAGACTGTCAGTGCCAAACCTCACAAGGAACAATGAAACTACATCTGAGAAGAAGGAAAGTTGCAGATATGCAACATCATGGATGGAAAAATCTAAAAGGTCATCAATAATGTCACCCCATTGATGTGAAAGAGGAAAATCTATAGAAGAATTCAATTCCAAAACCTTGCATTGGCAGAACTTTGAAGAGTTCAGAGGATCAAACCCTGAACATCAGAGACAGACACTGAGGGTTGGAATCACGCTAAATTCCACCCTTAATCAGATCATGACCAAGTTGACTGTGAGGCTTAACTTGCTTAGTGGATGTCTTATCTTGATTGCTACATGCAATAAAACTCAAATTAATGTTTCAGTATTTGATTGTCTGTGAGATTTCTGAATAAGTCACTGAATTACAGGCAATTGTGGTGATTTACCCACAACACCTTTCATCAGAACCCTATCAATCTGAAACACTAACTCTGCTTCTCAGCTACAGAGGCTACCAAAACCTGCTGCGGATTTCCTGCAATTCTTGTTCTTGCTGGAGATTTCCAGTATCTGCAGTAATCTTAATTATAAACTGTTAAGGGTGACAGGCAAATGCCTGATTAACAAAAATGATCAGATACATTTTAATTTCCTTAAATTGCCTCATAGTAATACCTACAACAATGTCAGTCTTCAAATATGTGCTGCGATCATTACTTCAGAAACCCAACTGGAAAGGAACATCATTTATTGTTGAACACCAAAATACAGCCACAACTCATCCCAGCCCAGCCTGGGACAGACAGGTCTTCAGACCCATCCCTGGGTCTGCTTTTCTTTAATTACTGGGTCTGCTTTATTTTTTATTAACCTATTTCTCTACTTAACCTGTTCTGAAATTTTATTACACACCTCTAGAGCAAGTGGGATTTGACATTTATATATATCACAAACAGCAGAGGTGTTATTAAAGGTGTTCAGAGTCATGAGGGGGTGGGAGAAAATGCTTTGTCTGAATGGTCTCGAACCCAGAGATAGTGATTTGAGGAAAATCAAAGGTAACTTGGGGGAAAGCTTTTCACAGGAAGTATTCTGGTTTTGGAATGCACTTATTCAGAGTGATGAAAGCAGCTTCAATGAGGGAGGCAGTGGTTTTGTGTTATCCATGGATTATTAATCTAGCAACCCAGGTGTTTTGGAGACCAGGTTCAAATCCCACTAATGCAGGTGGTGGAATTTGAATTCAATGAAAATCTACAGTTAAGAGTCTAATAATGACCATGCAATCACTGTTAAAACCCCATCGGTTTCACTAATGTCCTTTAGGGAAGAAAACTGCCATCCTTACCCAGTCTGGCCTACAGGTGACTCCAGATTGACTCTTAATTGCCCCTTGGGGCAATTAGTGTTGGCCAAGCCACTGATTCCCACATATTGTGAATGAATAATTTCTTTATAAATCACTTTGGAGAGATAACAGTAGGTTGGTGTTGTCACTGGGCTTTTAATCCAGAGACCCAGGGAAATGTTCTCGGGAGATGGGCTTAAATCGGTACAGGACAGATGGTGAAGTATGACTCAAAGAAAATCTGCAAAATAAAACGAGCCTAATAGCGACCCTGTAACTTTGTCTTTAGGGAAGGAAACTGCTGCTCTTACCCAGTCTGGCCTACATGTGACTCCAGACCCACAACAATGGGGTTGGCTCTGAAATGGCCTGAGCAAGACACTCAGTTCAAGGGGAATTAGGCAAGAGCAATAAATGTTGGCCTTTCCTGTGAAGCCCATATCCAATGAACTAGTGAAGAAAAGAAAATTGAGACTTTTAAAAAGACAAATAGATAAGCTCCTGAAGAGTGAGGAGAATCTCCAGAGAGCACAGGAAAGAAAATGAGAGTGAGACAAGCTCTTGCAGGGAGATGGCATAGACCCAATCGGGCCCAATGGTCTCTTGCTCAGCTACAACCATTCCGTGATTTGTATTGAATCACCCTGAACTGAGAAGGAAAGTTATCAAAGCCACATGAAGCAGTTCTGATAAGCTCAATCAAGGGTTACCGAAACTCATTGAGGAGTGAGGAGAGATAGTGACAAAGCAAAGTTTATTATTGGCACATGCAGTTAATATTCATGATCCTCCTCCTGTTCCCCTTCAGACATATCTAACCTTACAACATGAAATATAATTGGTATATTGGAGACAGAATGCAGATTCTAAATCAACATACATTACTCATTATGACTGTGTCATTAAAAAATCTCTACAGTTCCAGATGGACAAATCAGATGCAAATGAAAAACAGTAACTATTCAGCAATACACTGAATTAACTCAGCTTTCCTAATTGCTATTCAGCAATAGAATCTCCAAAATACAACATCCATGTTTAAGTCAGCCCAATAAACCTTAACCCTTTCTATTAAAGTCAATGGCAGACAATTGGATTTTTCTGCTCATTGGCACCTCTCTTTGGCATAAGGAGGTTTTTGGTTTTGCCCCCCACCCTCCTCATCGCTGGATTGCATCATCAGTTGTACCAAATAGCCACCCAGACTCTCAGAGGTGGCTAGCTCTGGTCAAAAGGAGCTTCCATTTTGTTGACAGCCAACAGGGTGGAGATGTCAGCGAGAGCTTCTTCCGTGTGCAAACTGACTTTCCTGTCACCGGCCAGCCTGGCCTACCAAACTAGCTAACCCCAAACTCCTGCAGTACATGGATGGAACCGAGGGAGGAGGGAAACCTCTCAGAGAGACAGCGAACGACCCGTCTACTGGACCCCAGATCAAGGATGATATCAGGAATACCGGTTTCTGAGCAGGTCATTGAGCAGATTGTCAGGTTCTGAAGGTGGTACCAATGTGTATCGGCAAGGCAGGGGCAGTGCCCTCCTGTACCGCTCTTGGTCATTGTGGTGGCCCATTGCCCTCTCTGTGACCTGGCCCTGCACCGAGATGTGTGTCCTGGGGAGAGCGAGGAACTCCGAGGAGACAGCTCATTGGGTGGGAGTTGACAGTGGAGGAGGAATCAGAGGCCAAGGGAGATGATGCCCCTTGATTCATGGTGAGGTGGCCTCCTCCTACCGGCCTCCTCCCTCCCTTCCCTCGCCCCCTCCAGCCTTGGGGGCAGATTATTATTGATGGAGTGAGTGCCAGGTCTCTGACCTCCCTGTGACATCTTCGAGAGAGTTTTAACCAGAAACAGAATCAAGGATTCAGAGAGAGAAAGGCAGGAAAAAGGAGCTGTCAGATCAGTCATGATCTCATTGAATGATGTAACAGGCTTGATGGGCTGAATGGCCTACCTCTATTCCCACATCTGACAGGCTTATGGTTTTTATCATACTTCCCTATGGTGCTGAGAACAGCTGTGGTACCAACTGTAGCCCTGTCCCTCGGGGCAGCCCCCAGCCTCAATGTCAGCCTCTGTATCAGGGGAGTCCAAATGAGACTCCCACTTCACCCAACCCAGCCCCATTCTTACCCCCACTGGGAGGGTAAATGGACAGGAAACCCCCACCTCCCTTCCACATCAACTGAGGGACTCCCCAAGGGGAAGGTGCTCAATCAGTTTCCCAGCAGAGCTGAGTCCTATTTCCCGTGGGAAATCTTCAGCCGAGAATTGCCATTTCCATGGATCTCTGGACTCGTGCATCTCGGACAGGAACTGACACTCATGCAGTATCGAACTTGACGCTAAGTTGAAATTCCCCTTGGCACTTAGTCAGAACTTCAAAGAATGAAAGAAGTTGCATTTATGTAGCACCTTACACAACTTCAATTCATTGCAAAGGACTTTGCAGCCAATGATGAATATAAAGAATTGACAATAACTGGGACAGACTTCAAAACAAAAGCAGGGACATTAAAGAGTGGGTATTCCTGGTTACATGGTAGAAATGAGAGAATGACAGAAAGCAGGGAGTCACAGATAAAAAAAACTGCAGATGCTGGAATCCAAAGTGGACAAGCAGGAGGCTGGAAGAACACAGAAAGAGTGGAGTAAGAGTTAGAAATCAGGATTATCTCCCAGTTCAAGGGAGAGAAAATATCTCACTGTGGTCAAAAGAATTGTTCATTTGGATTGAAAGCATAGTAGAGGAGTTATTATTTTGTTCAGCTTCTTTCATAAGCCATCAAATAACAAGGTGAGAGAGGAACAGATTTCCAGGGTCATTACTGAAAGCTGCAAGAAATATAGACAGTGACATTGTGTGACTTTACGACTGTAACATTGTGTGGGGGCAGTGATTGTGTTAAGGGCAGAGCAGAGGAGAGATTTCTGATGTTTATTCAGTACAAGTCAAACCTAAGAATGAGGTGAAAGTACCAAACATCACTACTTCCATATCAAACAGCATCAGCAGCAAGTCCTAGTCAGAGGTAAACAATCCAACAACCAATGGATCAGATCTAAGCTCTGCAGTCCTGCCACATCCAGTTGTGAATAATGGGGGACACTGGAGAAGGAGGCTCCACAAATATCCCCATCCTCAACAAAGCCCAGCACATCAGTGTAAAAGATAAGGCTGAAGCTTTCACAGCAATCTTCAGCCAGAAGTGCCGGGTGGATAATACAGTCCCTTCTTCCTCAGGAAGATTCCTGTACATAAACAGAGAGCAGGTGAGTTTTTCCCCAGTGCCTGACCAACATTTCTCTCCCAGACAAAATCACAATAAAGATTGTCTGGTCATGTATGATGTTGCTATTTTGGTTGTTGCAATTCCTCCTTTACAACTGTGACTACACATCAAAAACATAGCACTGTAAAGCACTTTGAGACTTGCAACACTTGCAAGAAATGTTATAACACAAGTCTGTTTCTATGTACCTGAAATTTTGGTTTAGACGGCTGCTTATGTTTAGAGGAACTGGGTTCAGGTTACCTGAAGAAGTCACTTTGTTAAGAGTGAACAGTTCTGATATCCTGAAATGCCCTGAGCTCTCCAGCAGTGGGAGACTGAGAGTTTACTCCATTGTCCTGTCAAGAATTGCTCTCAAACTAAACTCCACACACAAGTCCACAAGCTAACTGGCCCTCATGGTGATGGAGCATGTAATAATTGTAACAAGGTCAGCCAGGTGGACCTTACAAAGAGAAAACAGAACCCCGACACTCCTGTTTATATCTGTCAGCCAGGGCTCCCTGATTGGACCAGATTAACAGCCCCAATCAGAGAACTCCTACTCTATGAGATCCACCTGGCTGACCCCATTACAAATCAGTACATCCTTCCCCCTGGGTCCGAGGACATAAATCGGTTCTTCTTTATTGTAGCTTTTCCTGTTTCCGCACAGGGCCCAGTTCCCCCAACGTAGCCTTGGATACTGGCGGCGTGTACCGAGCCAGAAGCCACCTCTTCCACTTGAAGTGTGTGGGAAAGAATTTATCCTCTTCTTCAGGCAGTAACGCACCAAGGCTGTAACATCCACCGTGTCCATCTCAGACTCTGAGGTTTCTTCGACAAGAGATGTAGTGGGTGAATCCTCCCGTTCTGACAGCCATTCTGGTGTTCTGAGGGGCCGGGGATATTTTGCTCCTGCCCAGTTTGTGGGTGTGCCGCTTTTATGTGGGTCTCCGTCCTTGCTCGGGACTGTCACACCAACCCTAATGTTACACATCATGGGACCTGACCGGGCATTGCCTCTGACCCATGCTGGGCCATTCCTGTGGTTTTGCCCCCTGAAGTAAACCGCCTCTCTTGCTTGGAGGAGGCATGTGTCTGGTATTGGCGTTCCTGCTGGCCTTTCACCCTCCCCCACCCCAGGGATGGGAAGATCAGCTTTAACCTGGTGTAGAGTCTTCTCCCAATTACTGGTAGTGGTTTTGCTCAGGACAATCGCTCTTGCTCCCAAAAGTGTTGGTGACAGAGAACAGGCCATCATCTATCAGCAGGGAACTTGGGTACAGAGGAACCTCGATTATCCAAATATCAATTATCCAAATTTCGGATTATCAGAAGGCATTTTCAAGGTCCTGCAAAAACGTTACATCAAAGAGGTCAGTGTAATTGATTTACCTGTACTGAAGAACATGTGAAGACGCTAGCAAAAGCAAAGAAACACAAGCAGCTCAAGCATCAGCAACTGGATAGTTTTTAGGTAAGGGTTAGTACACAGCCCTTCGCAAAAGTAGTGTTTTACAGGGTATTCCTGTCATCTTACCGGGCCGTTCATTAAAAATGGCCAAGAACGGAAACGCATGCGGGAGGTGGTGCTCCTGTCTTTCTATCGCAACATTGAGCTCCTGGAAACAGACAAATGCTCTCGCGATTGTAGAAGCTGTTCGGGACCTTGTTTATTGCTGGGATTTCATATACAGTATTTATGTGATGGTGACCCTTCTCAGTTTAACTTGTAAATTGCAGAATGTAAAGATTAATTGTTTCAGTGGCAGACTCATTAAAATGATAGATTTAAACAAATTCTCTGGTAGAGGACAACGTTAGATCAGTATGGCTTCCCTTGTTTAAGGTAAAATTGATTATCCAAATAATCGATCATCCAAATGAAATAGTGCCTACCCATTTCATTCAGGTAATCGAAGTTCCTCTGTATTTCCTATAACGACAGCTCCATACCACCCATTGTCCAACGGTCTGGTAGAAAGAGCAGTCCAGGTTTTGAAGGCGGTGTTAAAGAGGCAGCCTACAGCTTCCCGAGATACCAAACTGTCCTGCTTCCTATTTGATTATCGACCAGCCCTCACACAACAACAGGGAGAGCTCCATCAGAGTTGCTAACTGGGAGAAGACTCCACACCAGGTTAACTCTGATCTTCCCAGACCTGGGGGGCGCAGGGATGTGAAACAGCGTCAGGAACGTCAATGCCGGACACAAGATTCTGCTAAGCCAGAGATAGTTTAACACAGAAGATGAAGTTTGATCACGAGACCACAGGAATAGCCCTGCTTGGGTAAGAGGCATGGTCAACGCAAGGTCAGGGCCAGTGATGTATAAAGTTCAGGTTGGTGTGACAGTCCTGGACACGCACGGGGACCACACAAAAGCTGCAAACTCACAAACTGGGCAAGAGTAAAACATTTTCAGCCCCTTAGATCAACCGGAAAGGATATCTAAATGGGAGGGTTCGCACACTCTGTCTTGCATTAAAGAAACCTGGGAATACATCAGGTGTTACAGCCTCTGTGCTATTACTGCCTGAGGAACAGGATGAATTTCTTCCCAGTCACTCCAGGAACAAGAGGCAGGCTATAGTCCAGTATAGGCCACAGCTAGGCCTGCTCCACCATCTTATCGTGATCACTCACTGTGAGCCATTTCATCTTCAGTAGGTTTAGTGAGAATTCCTCAGGCCCACGGAGACAATGTTGTCCATCTCACTATCCCAGGATAAAATAATTTTTTTTTGTTTACGCATGAAACAAGGGTGTCACTGGCTGGGTCAGTATTTATTATCTGTCCCTAGTTGCCCCTTGAGAAGGAGGTAGTGAGCCATGGGGTGTAACACATAGAAAAGGAATGTTCTGTATCAGTCCTAAATTTACCTCTAACAAAATTGAGATCATTTTCCCTAGTTCTGGCATGAAATTTAATTAACAGGATTCCTTAAAGACTTTTCCCATTTCTTTAACAATTTTAAATTTGATTTTCTCTTGAGCAGCTCTTTTCTCAGACAAATTAGCCCTGATCACTCCCTCTTTCTTCAAACTCGGGCTCTGACCCTGAGTTTTAGCCTCAGGCTCTGACCCTGAAACTCAGCAACGGGCTCTGACCCTGAGGAATTCAACCTCAGACTCTGACCCTGAGATTCAGCCATGGGCTCTGACCCTGAGGGATTCAGCCTCAGACTCTGACCCTGAGATTCAGCCACGGGCTCTGATCCTGAGGGATTCAACCTCAGACTCTGACCCTGAGATTCAGCCTCAGGCTCTGACCCTGAGATTCAACCTCAGACTCTGACCCTGAGATTCAGCCACGGGCTCTGACCCTGAGGGATTCAACCTCAGACTCTGACCCTAAGATTCAGCCACAGGCTCTGACCCTGAGGGATTCAACCTCAGACTCTGACCCTGAGGGATTCAACCTCAGACTCTGACCCTGAGATTCAGCCACGGGCTCTGACCCTGAGGGATTCAACCTCAGACTCTGACCCGAAGATTCAGCCACAGGCTCTGACCCTGAGGGATTCAACCTCAGACTCTGACCCTGAGAGATTCAACCTCAGACTCTAACCCTGAGGGATTCAGCCTCAGGCTCTGCCCTGCCTATTACTCAGGTGGTTTTTTTTCACTTCCATTCATCATGACTGTTAATCCAGAGAACCAGGCAACGTTCGAGGGACCTAGGTTTGAATTTCGTCATGGCAGATGGTGGAATTTGAATTCAATTAAAAAGAAATCTGGAATTAAGATTCTAATGATGACCATGAATCCATTGCTGATTGTCAGAAAAAAAACCACCTGGTTCACCAATGCCCTTTAGGGAAGGAAGCTACCGTCCTTACTTGGTCTGGCCTACATATGACTCAAGACCCTCAGCAATGTGGCTGGCTTGTAACTGCGCTGTGGACCATTAGGTATAGGCAATAAATGCTAACTAGCCAGCAAGGCATCTTGGTGAATGAATAAAGAAAGAAAACACAAGAATGTCAAATTTCAAAGGGAATAATCATTTATACTACAAGAGAAAAGTGTGCTGATTGATCAGCAAGTTGATTGTGATTGGCTGTCATAATGTGGAAGTGCTGGTGTTAGACAGGGATAGACATGGTCAGAGGACACATGACACCAGGTTATAGTCAAACAGGTTTATTTGAAATCACAAGCTTTCAGAGCAGTGTTCTGAAATAATTTCAAATAAACTTGTTTGACTATAACCTGGTGTCATGCAACTTCTGACTTTGTGACTGGCTGTGGCATAAGAACAGAGAAGCAATGGGAAGCCATACCAACTTTCACACCTCATCTAATATCCTGGTGTGCTGAACTGGACCCTGGTGTGCAGGGATATGGAAAAAAAGGTAAGACATTGGTACCAGGTAATAGTACCAGTACAGGCATGACGGGCTGAATGACCTCCTTCCAGACCATAGAAACTTGGAGACTGTGACTCTGTATTCGAGGTAACTTGACATCAAATTTTCCTCAGACTTCCCGTCACTGTGCACAAAGGGCTTTCCAGGTTGTGACAGCAGCTACTCCAAGGTAAATCCTGTCCAAAATGGTTTTATTAGGAACTACTCTGACATACTGGGACTTTAATATCTCAGCTGATCCACAGTGAAGGATGTTTCTGGAGAATAAAAATAAATTCTGACCTAAGATATTTAAATGAAATGAATGTCCACCAGAATTTTGTACAGAAAATCTATTGCCTCTATATCCTGGAACAATCCAGCACTGCTCAATTGTAAAGGCATCTATTTGACAGACAGTGCAAATTGATTGGATTTAATGAACAAAAGCTAGCTGAGTTGCAGAAAACTGTCTCCAGCCTCACACTCAATGCTTTTAATTCTTTTACTCTCATCTTCACCCACTCCTTAAAAGTAAAGGTTGTGGATAATCAAAAACGTGTTGGAATGTGAAATGTTAGGGACACAGGGACAGGAGTATGACAATCAGCCCAATTGTCATTCAAGGAAACCATGGCTAATCATCCACCAAAATGCAATCTTGCATTGTTTCCATATCTCTTGAAGTTATGATTCTCCTGATAATGTTTTGATTTCAGTCCTGTTCCTGTTCCATTACTGAAGTTGAATCTTCCTATTTGCTATAACAGGATGTTTTTATTTTATCTTCTAAGTGATCAACTTGAAACAACCAGGTGTTGTCGATTATATTTTTGTCAACCTGTTGGGAGATGTTATTACACATCTCTGGAGCAAATGGGACCTGAAGTCCGGCCTCTTGGTTCAGAGGTAGGGACACTACCGGTGCATCACACGAGGTCCCAGATACTGTCCAAGTTTGGGATATCAATGGGATCTTTCTGTGTTCATTTAGGATAAAACAAGATCAAGAGTACCAAGTTTGAGGATCCAAATGCTTGCTATCCAAGAGTACCTGATAGAGATCTCACCCAATATTATTTCCAGTTAATTCTTTATCTCAGCTCCTTTTCCTCAGCCCCTGGAATTCTTTCCTTTTCAACCACAAGTGGTCTCTGATTTACAAACCCCGACTTTATAAATGCTCGTACTTATGAACGTAACCCCATACAGGGGTGTAATTTTAACAATCCGACACAATTTCAGGCATTTGCAAACATCTGCTGTCCACTGTCCTGTTCCGATTTGCATACAAATCAACTTGCAAACAAATCGATTTGCGACCAGAATCCATTCACAAGTCGGGAACTAGCTGTATTTTTCCAATTCCACTTCACAGGCTCCTGCTGAATCTGCTCCTACTGCCCTTTCAAACAGCATCTTCCAGATCACAGCAGCTCGCTGCATTATAGACATCTCTTCATCTCCCCTCACCTCTCCCAAATATCCTGGTCAGTGTCTCATAGTCAACAGTACGAAAGAAGAGATTCTGAAGTGCTTATATGGGAGATAGTAATGAAGACTTTAACCACTCGTTCCAAAATTGTCTGACCAAGCTCCTTATCATATACTTAGGGAGCTATATAATTAAAGTTGCTGCCGATTTTCCAGTGGTAATTAATCAGATAAAATTGCTGTGACTTGTCTTTTGTCTTCTACATTAAAACCAGCAGGTGGGGGGAGAGAGCCTGTTATCACGGTATTAAGAAGCAGCACATAATAAATGGACAAGGAGTGGAATCACAATTAAATGATTGGAAGTGTCACAAACATAGAAGGTGATATTTGATAGTTTGCTGAAAAAGCCTTGAATTTAGGAAAGAGGGCAATGGGGGGAATTTCAAACCTGATCCAGCCTGTACTCCTAAACGTAGGACAATGTGTGACAGCCCTATCTGCACAGTCAGTCTCCCTGTCTCAATGACTAGTTCACTTCTCTCCATGTTTCATTGTACCAGCAGAAGGCAGGGAGTTATTTACCAACACTTTTCACTTACAACGTAAGGAAAGACACTTCTTCCTCTGGTTTAAATTCAGTAGCTGAGACCGTAATGATCTGTAGATATTTTTATGGGCCAGACCTCCAATTAAGCTGGAGGTAGACTCAGTGACCATAACCAGAAGACCATTGGTATAGAAGCAAAATTAGGCCATTCAGCCCATTGATTCTGCTCTGCTACTTGATCATGGCTGATATGTTCCTTAACCCCATTCTTCTACCTTTTCCCTATAACCCTTGATCCCCTTACTCATCAAAAATGAAGATTCAGAGGCAGGGTCTCTGAACGTTAACTCTGCTGCTGCCAGACCTGCTGAGCTTTTCCAGCAAATTCTGTTTCTTTTCACAAACCTACCGAGCTCTGTTTTAAATGATCTCGATGTCTTTGCCTCAACAGTTTTCTGCTGTTTACCAGGATGTTGCCAGTTATGGAGGGCGTTACCTATGAGGAGGGATTGGACAAACTGGGTGTGTTTTCACTTGAATGTCGAAGGCTGAGGGCTGACCTGGTAGAAGTTTACAAAATGATGAGGGGCATAGATAAAATGGATATTTGGAGTCTTTGTCCCCAGGGAGAAATGTCACTTACTAGGGACATAAGTTTAAGGTAAAAGGGGAAAGTCTAAAGGAGATGTGAGAGGAAATTTGTTTTACACAGAGGGTGGTACGTACCTGGATTGTGCTGCCAGAGGATATGGTGGGGACAGCTACAACCGCAACAGTTAAGAGGCATCTTAACAGAGACATGAAAATAGAGAGATATGGACAGTCTAGGCAAAAGGGTTTTCAGTTTAGAAATACATCATAAAATGAAATCAGAAAGTGCTGGAAAAACTCAGCAGGCCTCAGACCTACTCGCCAGTAGTTTAGCAGAAAAGCTCACCCCTTTTTTAGAAGAGTTACTGGACACAAAGTGTTAACTCTGATTTCTCTCCACTGATGCTACCAGACCTGCTGAGCTTTCTCAGTAATTTCTGTTTCTATACCTGAGTTCCATCACCTGCAGCCCTTTGGTTTTTTTTGTTAATGCGTTACCACAGTCTTGGTGGGCCGAAGGGCCTGTTCTAGTACAGTATTGTTCTTTGTTCTTTCCTTGCAATGAGTCCTACAGAGTCACCACCTTGTCACTGAAAAAATTCCTCCTCATCTCAGTTCTGAAGGGTCATGCCTTCACTCTGAGGCTGATAAAATAGACTACACGTGTCTTCTTAATTTGGAGACACCGATGTTGGACTGGGGTGGACAAAGTTAGAAATCACACAACACCAGGTTATAGTCCAACAGGTTTAATTGGAAGCACCAGCTTTTGGAGCACTGCTCCTTATCAGGTTATTGTGGAGAATAAGATTGTAAGATGCAGAATTTATAGGAAAGGTTTACAGTGTGATGTAACTGAATTTATATATCGAAAAAGACCTGTATTGTTTGTTAAGTCTCTCATCTTTTAGAATGATCATGTTGGTTCAGTTCTTTCATATGTAAATCACAAAAGCTTTTTTTAAAAGTTCCTTTCTCAAGTGCACTTTAACAATTGGTGACATGTCAGCCCAGATAATGTATTGATGGTGTTAGCACCCTGTGTGAGGCTGTCTGTGCCACAATGATCAGATTGATTCGAACCTAAAAAATGGACCCCATTGCACTATACACACACGCACATACACACACACACGCACATACACACACATATAAGTTTGTGGGTGAATTTGTACTTGCAGAATTACATTTTACTTTGCTCAAAAACTGCATGAATCCATGTAAGATTCTGTAAATCCGTTTTTTTAGATTAGAATCAGTCTGATCATTGTGGCACAGACAGTCTCACAGGGAGTTAACAGCTTCAATACATTATCTGGGCTGATATGACACCAAATGTTAAAATTCACTTGAGAATGGAACTTTTAAAAAAGGATTTGTGATTTACATATGAAAGAATTGAAACCAACATGGCCATTCTAAAAGGTGAGAGACTTAACCAACCATCTGGGTCTTTTTCAATATGTAATTTCAGTTACATCACACTGTAACCTTTTGCTATAAATTGTGTCTTACAATCTTAATCTCCACAATTACTTGATAAGGAGCAGTGCTCCAAAGGCTAGTGCTTCAAAATACTGTAAACCTGTTGGATTATAACCTGGTGTTGTGGGATTTTTAACCTGTATTCTTCATATCAAAATGCATAACCTCACACTTTCCCACATCTGCCACTTCCTTGCCCACTCTCCCAGCCTGTCTAAGACCTTCTGCAGCCCCTCCACTTCCTCAACATTACCCATCCTCCACCTGTCTTTGTGTCATCTGCAAACTTAGCAACAATACCCACAATCCCTTGTCCAGGGCGTTAGTGTATCACGTGAATAGTCATGGTCCCAACACTGACCCCTGCAGAATTCCACTAGCACCAGCTGCCATCCTGATAGAGACCCCTTTATCCCACCCTCTGCCTTCTGCCAGTCAGCTCATCCTCTGTCCATGCCTGTACCTTGCCCCTAACACCATGGGCTGTTATCTTATTTAGCAGCCTCCTGCACAGCACCTTGTCAAAGGCCTTCTGCAAATCCAAATAGATCACACCCACTCACTCTCCTTTGTCTAATTTGCTCATTAACTCCTCAAAGAATTCGAACAGGTTTCTCAGGCAGGACGTCCCCTTGATAAAGCCGTGCTGACTCTGCCCTACTTTACCATGAACTTCCAAGTACTCCACAATCACACCCTTAATGACGGACTCTCAAATCTTACCAACGACTGAGGTCGAGCTAACTGGACTGTAGCTTCCTGTCTTCTGCCTCCCTCCCTTCTTAAACAGGGAGGGGTTGCATTAACCATTGTCCAATTCTCTGGGACCCTACCTGATTCTAGTGAGTCCTGAAAGATCACCATCAACGCCTCCACAATCTCCTCAGCTATCTCCTTCAGAACCCTGGTGTGTAGCCCTTTGTTTCTGTGAGATTTATTCACCTTCAGACCTTTAAGTTTCACCAGTACCTCTCCTTATTAATATCCATTCCACTCTGCCACTGCTCTCGGACTCTCCTGAAGATCTGGTGTGCTACCATCATGAAGACTGATGTTAAGTACCTTTTCAGTTCCTCCACCATTTCTTTGTTCACCATTATTACTTCTCCAGCCTGGTATTCCAATGTCCACTCTTGCCTCCTGCTTCTCTTTTGTTAAATTAATAAAAAGTGTAATATTCTTCTTTAATATTACGAGTTGGCAAAACCTCATTTTTCCTCCTCTCCCCCCTTATTGCTTGTTTTGTTATCTTCTGCTGGCTTTTAAATGCTTCCCAATTCTCTGGCTTCCCACTGATCTTCTCCGCATTGTGTGCCTCGAGTGATGTTTGCACAGTGTGAATGTAAATCTCAAAAACCAGCAGCAGCAATGAATCAGGCAAGACAGCAAGGGGGCAGCATCTAACCAGGCAGTACCTCGTTCTGACCAAATTGTTCAAAGGATGGCATCCTTTCACCACTGCCTAAGCACGGCAGTTAACATTGTCTTTTCTTTCCTGAACTTTCAATTAACAGCGACAGAACTGAACAGATACTTTACATCAGTCTTCATGATGGAAGACACCAGTAGCATACCAGAACTTCAAGAGAGTCAGAGGGTAAAGGTGCAGTGTAATGTCTGTTAAGGCTGTTCACCCCCCACAACAACCACTCCTCCTGTTCACCCCCCCCATAACAGCCACCCCTCCTGTTCACCCCCCACAACAGCCACCCCTCCTGTTCACCCCCCCCACAACAGCCACCCCTCCTGTTCATTCTCCATAACAGCCACCCCTCCTGTTCAACCCCCAATACAGCCACCCCTCCTGTTCAACCCCCACAACAGCCACCCCTCCTGTTCACCCCCCATAACAGCCACCCCTCCTGTTCATTCTCCATAACAGCCACCCCTCCTGTTCAACCCCCACAACAGCCACCCCTCCTGTTCACCCCCCCACAACAGCCACCCCTCCTGTTCACCCCCCCACAACAGCCACCCCTTCTGTTCAACCCCCACAACAGCCACCCCTCCTGTTCACCCCCCAGAACAGCCACCCCTCCTGTTCACCCCCCCACAACAGCCACCCCTCCTGTTCACCCCCCCACAACAGCCACCCCTTCTGTTCAACCCCCACAACAGCCACCCCTCCTGTTCACCCCCCCACAACAGCCACCCCTTCTGTTCAACCCCCACAACAGCCACCCCTCCTGTTCACCCCCCCACAACAGCAACCCCTTCTGTTCACCCCCCACAACAGCCACCCCTCCTGTTCACCCCCCCAGAACAGCCACCCCTCCTGTTCACCCCCCAGAACAGCCACCCCTCCTGTTCAACCCCCACAACAGCCACCCCTCCTGTTCATCCCCCAGAACAGCCACCCCTCCTGTTCATCCCCCAGAACAGCCACCCCTCCTGTTCATCCCCCCACAACAGCCACCCCTCCTGTTCATTCTCCATAACAACCACCCCTCCTGTTCACCCCCCACAACAGCCACCCCTCCTGTTCAACCCCCAATACAGCCACCCCTCCTGTTCACCCCCCCAGAACAGCCACCCCTCCTGTTCACCCCCCCCAGAACAGCCACCCCTCCTGTTCACCCCCCAGAACAGCCACCCCTCCTGTTCACCCCCCCAATACAGCCACCCCTCCTGTTCACCCCCCCAGAACAGCCACCCCTCCTGTTCACCCCCCCAGAACAGCCACCCCTCCTGTTCACCCCCCCAGAACAGCCACCCCTCCTGTTCCCAGGTTTGAAAGTGTTCTCCTATCCCGTTGTAGCTCATTAACTAACTCTCTTTTTTTCACCACCATTATTTGATGGCACATGTGAGCAGCTGGAAAATCAACTGTTCGCCACCACATGGCTGAAGCCAATTAACTTTCTTTAAAAATTTGCTCATAGGATATGGGCGACACTGGCTGGGCCCAGCATTTATTATCCGTCCCTAGTTGCCCCTTGAGAAGATGGGGGTGAGCTGCCTTCTTAAACCGCTGCAGTCCATGTGCTGTGGGTAGATCCATGATGCCCTCAGGGTGGGAATTCCAGGATTCTGACCCAGTGACAGTGAAGGAACGGTGAGATATTTCCAAGTCAGGATGGTGAGGGGCTTGGAGGGGAACTTGCAGGGGGTGGTGTATCTGCTGCCCTTGTCCTTCTAGAGAGAAGTGGCCGTGGGTTTGAAAGGTGCTGTCTGAGGATCTTTGGTGAATTTCTGCAGTGCATCTTGTAGATGGTACACACTGCAGTTACTGAGTGTCAGTGGTGGAGGGAGTGGATGCTTGTGGATGTGGAGCCAATCAAACAGGGGCTGCTTTGTCCTGGATGGTGTTGAGCTTCTTGAGTGTTGGAGCTGCCCCCCCATCCAGGCAAGTGGGGAGTATTCCATCACACTCCTGACTTAGTGCCTTGTAGATGGTGGACAGATTTCAGACGTCAGGAGGGGAGTTACTTGCTAGAAAATCCCTAGATTCTGACTTCCTTTTGTAGCCATTTTATTCATGTGGCTAGTCCCATTCAATTTCTGGTCAAAGTTAATGCCCAAGATATTGACAATTCCATGATGGTAATACCATAGAATATCAAGGGACTGGGGTTAGATTGTCTCTAATTGGTGATGGTCATAGCCTGGCATTTGTGTGGCATGTATTTGCCACACAACACTTGTCAGCCCAGGCCTGGATATTGTCCAGATCTTGTTGCATTTGAACATGGACAGCTTCAGTATCTGAGGAGTGGCGAATGATGCTGAACATCCCTGCTTCTGAACATATGATGCAGGGATAAACTTCAGAACATTAATAACTATTTAGGGATCAAAGGAATCAGCAAAGATAAATGGTTACACATGAAGGGACAGCAATACCTCTGTCTGGAATAAACCACAAAGGGATAAGGACAAGTTGTTATGTGGGGATTGAAATCAATTAGCCGTGCCTGGGAAAAGGAGTCAAGGCTCCATGAACACAACTATTTTGATTTCTGCATGATAACCAGCTGCCTAATGCCCATGGATAAATGACCACCCTGCACAGTCATTTAAGGAGTTAATTACAAGACAGGCTTGGATTAAGGTCAAATGTAACAAGGAACAGAGATGTTACTCCCAATAAGGAAGCAAACTGCAGGCTCAAGGACACCAGAAAATAAACAATGTTTTGGGTGAAAGAATCTAAAGGGTTATCGATAATGTCATCCCATTGACCTGAACGACAAGACACTGTGTAAGAATTCAACACCAGTATCTCCTTCATTAGCAGAACTTTAAAGAACAACACTGTGCAAAGATTGAATCCTGGACATCAGGGACAGACACTGTGACTTGGAATCACAGCTGAATGCCACCATTAATCGAGTAGCAGCCAAGTTGGCCTGTGAGGCTTAACTTGCTTACCTGAGGGGATCTTATTAGAACATAGAACATTCCAGCGCAGTACAGACCCTTCGGCCTTCGATGTTGCGCCGACCTGTGGAACCAATCTGAAGCCTATCTAACCTACATGATTCCATTCTCATCCATATGGCTTTCCAATGACCATTTAAATGCCCTTAAAATTGGCAAATCTACTACTGAATTTGCTATTTTGTTTGCTATATGCAACAAAGTTTAAATCATTTTTCAGTACACAATTGCCGGTGAGATTCTTACTAAGTAGCTGAAGTAAAGGTAACTTATGGTGATTTACTCACAACAATCATCATCCCTGGGTGGGCTTCAATAACATGTGACTTTACTTGAAAGTTGAATCCACCAGCTCTGTATTCTCAGAGGTTCTGCCTGAGCCTGGATTAAGAGGGCAGCTGCCCAATGTGATGGTCAGGATTCAACTGGGTGGATGAAGATTGAGGCATGAAATTTTCAGATTTAATTGGAAGATTTAAATGATTATATTATTGAATTTACCATTGGGATTTAGCTTTGAAATCATGACAGGCAATCGGTCTGAATGGGAGAGCTTGGTTCCAGTATATTTGAAGAGTAAATTGCTGAAATGGATAGTATATTGGGAAGGTTGTGATGTTCCAAGCCCTGGGTCATCGGATCGTTAGCTGAAAATGTGTTGCTGGAAAAGCGCAGCAGGTCAGGCAGCATCCAAGGAGCAGGAAAATCGACGTTTCGGGCATGAGCCCTTCTTAAGGAATGAGAAAAGTGTGTCCAGCAGGCTAAGATAAAAGGTAGGGACGAGGGACTTGGGGGAGGGGCGTTGGAAATGCGATAGGTGGAAGGAGGTCAAGGTGAGGGTGATAGGCCGGAGTGGGGGTGGGGGCAGAGAGGTCAGGAAGAAGATTGCAGGTTAGGAAGGCGGTGCTGAGTTCGAGGGATTTGACTGAGGCAAGGTGGGGGGGGGAGGGGAAATGAGGAAACTGGAGAAATCTGAGTTCATCCCTTGTGGTTGGAGGGTTCCTAGGCGGAAGATGAGGCGCTCTTCCTCCAACTGTCATGTTGCTATGGTCTGGCAATGGAGGAGTCCAAGGACCTGCATGTCCTTGGTGGAGTGGGAGGGGGAGTTGAAGTGTTGAGCCATGGGGTGGTTGGGTTGGTTGGTCCGGGTGTCCCAGAGGTGTTCTCTGAAACGTTCCGCAAGTAGGCGGCCTGTCTCCCCAATATAGAGGAGGCCACATCGGGTGCAGCGGATGCAGTAAGTGATGTGTGTGGAGGTGCAGGTGAATTTGTGGCGGATATGGAAGGATCCATTGGGGCCTTGGAGAGAAGTAAGGGGGGACGTGTGGGCGCAAGTTTTGCATTTCTTGCAGTTGCAGGGGAAGGTGCCGGGAGTGGAGGTTGGGATGGTGGGGTGTGTGGACCTGATGAGGGAGTCATGGAGGGAGTGGTCTTTTCGGAATGCTGATAGGGGAGGGGAGAGAAATATATCCCTGGTGGTGGGGTCTGTTTGGAGGTGGCGGAAATGATGACGGATGATACGATGTATATGGAGGTTGGTGGGGTGGTAGGTAAGGACCAGTGGGGTTCTGTCCTGGTGGCGATTGGAGGGGCGGGGCTCAAGGGCAGAGGAGCGGGAAGTGGAGGACATGCGGTGGAGGGCATCGTCGATCACGTCTGGGGGGAAATTGCAGTCTTTGAAGGAGGAGGCCATCTGGGTTGTACGGTATTGGAATTGGTCCTCCTGGGAGCAGATGCGGCAGAGACGAAGGAATTGGGAATATGGGATGGCGTTTTTACAAGGGGCAGGATGGGAGGAGGTGTAGTCTAGGTAGCTGTGGGAGTCGGTCGGTTTATATGGACTATTCCACATATCCGACGAAGAGACAGGCATAGCTGGGGCCCATGCGGGTGCCCATGGCTACTCCTTTGGTTTGGAGGAAGTGGGAGGATTGGAAAGAGAAGTTGTTCAGAATGAGGACCAGTTCAGTCAGTCGAAGGAGGGTGTCAGTGGAAGGGTACTGGTTGGTATGGCAGGAAATGAAGAAGCAGAGGGCTTTGAGTCCTTTGTGATGGGGGATGGAGGTCTATAGGGACTGGATGTCCATGGTGAAGATAAGGCGTTGGGGACCGGGGAAGCGAAAATCATGGAGGAGGTGGAGGGCATAGGTGGTGTCCCGAATGTAGGTGGGAGTTTTTGGACTAAGGGGGACAGGACCGTGTCGAGGCATGCAGAGTTCGGTGGGGCAGGAGCAGGCTGAGACAATGGGTCGGCCGGGGCAGTCAGGTTTGTGGATTTTGGGCAGGAGGTAGAAACGGGCGGTGCGGGGTTGTGGGACTATGAGGTTGGAGGCGGTGGATGGGAGATCCCCTGAGGTGATGAGGTTATGGATGGTCTGGGAGATGATGGTTTGGTGGTGGGAGGTGGGGTCATGGTCAAGGGGGCAGTAGGAGGAGGTGTCCACGAGCTGGCGTTTAGCCTCAGCTGTGTAAAGGTCGGTGCGCCAAACTACTACCGTGCCTCCCTTGTCTGCTGGTTTGATAGTGAGGTTGGGGTTGGAATGGAGGGAGTGGAGGGCTGCACGTTCTGAGGGTGAGAAGTTGGAGTGGGTGAGGGGGTGGAGAGGTTGAGGCGGTTAACGTTGCGGCGGCAGTTGGCTATGAAGAGATCGAGGGCGGGTAAGAGGCCAGCATGGGGTGTCCAGATGGATGGGGTGTGTTGGAGGTGGGAGAAGGGGTCATCAGAGGGTGGGCGAGAATCCTGGTTGGAGAAGTAGACGTGGAGGCGAAGGCGGCGGAAGAATTGTTCGATGTCTCGCCGCGTGTTGAACTCGTTAATCCGAGAGGGTAGGGGAATGAAGGTGAGGCCTCTGCTGAGGACTGATCTTTCAGCCTCAGAGAGGGGTAGTTCTAGAGGGATGGTGAAAACATGGCAGGGTTGGGAGATAGGACCTGGGGTGGGGCTGGAGCTGGGCTTGGGGGCGGAGTTGGGCGTGGGGGCGGAGACGGAGATCGGCGTGGGGGCGGGGTTAGGCGGGGTGACGGAGATCAGTGTGGGGGCGGGGTTAGGTATGGTGACGGAGATCAGTGTGGGGGCGGGGTTAGGCATGGTGACGGAGATCAGTGTGGGGCCGGAGACGCATGCGGCGTGGTGGTTGTGCAGGTTTGTGATGTCACTGGGGGCGGAAGTGGCTGCGGCGACAGAACCCCACTGGTCCTCACCTACCACTGCACCAACCTCCATATATATCGTATCATCCGTCGTCATTTCCGCCACCTCCAAACGGACTCCATCACCAGGGATATATTTCTCTCCCCTCCCCTATCAGCATTCCGAAAAGACCACTCCCTCCGTGACTCCCTCATTAGGTCCACACCCCCCACCAACCCAACCTCCACTCCCAGCATCTTCCCCTGCAACTGCAAGAAATGCAAAACTTGCGCCCACACCTCCCCCCTCACTTCCCTCCAAGGCCCCAAGGGATCCTTCCATATCCACCACAAATTCACCTGCACCTCCACACACATCATTTATTGCATCCACTGCACCCGATGTGGCCTCCTCTATATTGGGGAGACAGGCCGCCTACTTGTTTCAGAGAACATCTCTGGGACACCCAGACCAACCAACCCAACCACCCCATGGCTCAACACTTCAACTCCCCCTCCCACTCCACCAAGTACATGCAGGTCCTTGGACTCCTCCATTGTCAGACCATAGCAACACGACGGTTGGAGGAAGAGCGCCTCATCTTCCGCCTAGGAACCCTCCAACCACAAGGAATTAACTCCGATTTCTTCAGTTTCCTCATTTCCCCTCCCCCCACCTTGTCTCAGTCAAATCCCTCAAACTCAGCACCACCTTCCTAACCTGCAATCTTCTTCCTGACCTCTCCGCCCCCACCCCCACTCTAGTCTATCACCCTCACCTTGACCTCCTTCCACCTATTGCATTTCCAATTCCCCTCCCCCAAGTCCCTCCTCCCTACCTTTTATCTTAGCCTGCTGGACACACTTTCTTCATTACTGAAGAAGGGCTCATGCCCGAAACGTCGATTCTCCTGCTCCTTGGATGCTGCCTGACCTGCTGTGCTTTTCCAGCAACACATTTTCAGCTCTGATCTCCAGCATCTGCAGTCCTCACTTTCTCCTCATCGGATCGTTAGTTAGAGTCAGTCAGGAAGTCCGTTGGTAGGCATGCTCACGGAGAGGAAGGGCTGATGGGAATTTGTTGTCTTTCTGCAGAAACTTGGTAAGTGAAGCATACATTAAAACAGAGAAATACTGAGATAACTAAGTTGAAGCCAGAAAACATAGAGTTAAAACAGAAACTCGATGTACCAGAAAACATAGAGTCAAATCCTTAGAGATCACCAATCAAGAGGAGATAGTTTACCTCTCAAATTATCAAAGTCAATTTGGGACAGCAAGCAGAGATGCCAAAAAGGCACAGAGGCAGGTTTTTTTTTAGATTACTTACAGTGTGGAAACAGGCCCTTCGGCCCAACAAGTCCACACCGCCCCGCCGAAGCGTAACCCACCCATACCCCTACATCTACATCTACATCTACCCCTGACCTAACACTACGGGCAATTTAGCATGGCCAATTCACCTGACCTGCACATCTTTGGACTTTGGGAGGAAACCGGAGCACCCGGAGGAAACCCACGCAGACACTGGGAGAACGTGCAAACTCCACACAGTCAGTCGCCTGAGGTTCAGGAGTCAGAAATGAAGACTCAGGACTGGAAAGTCAATGTAAAGATCTCCAGGCAGCATTGTACCAAGGACAGCCTGACTAACAAGTACCAAATGCTGATCATTCAAAATGTTAACAAGAAATTACTGCCTTGCAGTCATAGCTTTCCAACTAGAGGGGCTTCTCTGTCCTTTGGGACCCAGACAGAGATTAGGGGATGGAGGGGAGTGGTTGAGGGTGAAGCTGTTTACTATTCAGAGTAGGGAATATAGTTACATTTCCGCCCCCTCCCCCACCACCCCCCAATCCCCCCTCTCAACTCCAACCCTGGCGTCCCCTGCCACGCTCAGATGTACACTCCCTGTATCCATCAGTTTGGTAAAAACCCAAATTAAAGAGTAAATGAAAATACAACAACACAAATGAGGATGTTGGTACTCAACCAGTAACTGGGCCTTAACCAGATGTTTTGAAAAGTGAGATGAATGATCAGCAGAGGTTGAAGCGAGGTTCGTTAAGGGTGTGGGTAAACACTATCAGCATTACCTAGCTCTGGCCTGTCAGAGGGGTGTGATGTGCTTTCTGATACTCCTTGATCTTAAAGGGACTGGAAAAGGAATTTAGCAAAAGCCACGCCCCAAACCCAATCGATTTCTTTATCGCTGTGACAAATCCTAGGGAGAAAAAGAGAATAAGGAAGAATAAAACTAACATTGAACCATGATCCTCTGTTTGTGTGATATAATAACAGCACCTGGGTAAAAGTGTTTTTGGAGTAATAAATTGGTGTAAGAGTCTGTAGTGAATATTTCATAGACAACAATCCCAACAAGTACAAATTTTCAACAAGCAAAATTCAGATTAAGGAACTGTGTCAACTGATAAACTGTAAATAACAGCAGAAACAACCTTGATCTTTTGAGGAAGGGTCACTGGACTTGAAATGTTAATTCTGATTTCTCTGCACAGAGGCTGCCAGAGCTGCTGAGCTTTCCTAGCCACTTCTGTTTTTTGCTTCTGATTTACAGCATCCGCAGTTCTTTTGGTTTTTATTTGATCTTTTCAGCTTCAGATAAACTACATAGTCATTGCTGGAATTATTTTGCTGGCCTGGCCTTTACAAGTGGAGTACAGAGTCAGCAGTGGGGAGCCAGTGCTCAGTGGATGTGGACATGGTGTGGATACACACGGTGGGACGTGTCTCTGACCACAATATTATGCAGTAATTTACATGCAATGGAGAAGTGAAGATCATTTGTGCTAACAACTTGTACAGAACTTCAGATCGCATTCACACTGACATCAGAAGCAACTGAAACCCCTATAGAATGTCCTGCAAAGGAAGGAGGATGCAAAGAAAGGATTGTTACATGTGTAAAGTGCTGCATGAAAATGTCTGTCGTGAATTGGTACCGGTAATTCTGAATCTCTCAGGTATTCAGTATCCAAATGCTTTACTGAGCATTTATAAGGAACAGTTCAGAAAATTACTCAATCAAGAGGGTTATACAATTGAAGGGGTAAATAGAAAATGCAGAGGTTTGATTGGAGATACTGCAGGCATTCCTACAGTTAATGGCCTAGATATCAGTGCCGTAAGTGATTGATTAAATCCATTAACTTTTCAAGTTAAAGATGAATTAAGTGCAATGAATGATAACACACTAAACTTAGTAATGAAGCGGGAGATATCACTAACAGTGCTGCATTTCATCCTGTTAACATCTTAGAATCACACACTGATGCAATAAACAGGTTAATAAATGGAGCAGGAAAGTGGACATCAAGGAAATGTAACTTTGTGTAGAATTGCTACGGACCAGCCCAAAACCTCTCCAAATATATTCAGAAGACAGCCTAGACCCTAACTTATTCTTATTTTAAAAGTTAGTGTGAGGCGTTGTGTTCCAGACACAATTCAATTCGTCAAACTGCTTGACATTAAAGCAAAACACATTTTATTTTTACACTACAGTTAAAAAATGAATAAAACAAAAAGAAAATAATTAGCTTAACTATAACTCTATTGAAATGCTTATCAAAATTGTGGGTATATTAACTACTACTAATTAACTGCTCCAATATAGCAACATCCCATAAACACAACCTTGGCAAAGGCAAATTCAGTAAATCAGATTGTCTCACAGGCAATTCTAGCAGCAGGAAGAGAACCCCAGCTTTTAGCTGTAACAGAGAGAGGAATAAGAGCTTCCACATCCAGCTTCAAGACCCCAGCAACTGCTGAAAGCTAAAACTAAAAATCCTAGTTCAGGGGGAGCTTAACCCCACCCATTCAAGCTGCTTCTACTGTTCCAGCTTTCAAAAAAAAATGACTTCCCAAGCTGTTTACTATATTGGCTTTGAACAGGATGCTCAGCACCTCCACCTCAATCACTCTTCATAAAAAAACCCATATGACATAGGAGTGGAAGTAAAGCCATTTGGCCCATCGAGTCCACTCCGCCATTCACTCGTGGCTGATGAGCAATTCAACTCCACTTATCTGCACTCTCTCCATTGCCTTTAATTTCTTGTGAGATCAAGAATTTTTCAATCTCTGCCTTGAAGACATTTAACGTCCCGGCCTCCACTGTGCTCCGTGGCAATGAATTCCACAGGCCCACCACTCTCTAGCTGAAGAAATGTCTCCTCATTTCTATTCTAAATTGACCCCCTCTAAATGTAAGGCTGAAGTCAAGGTTCCTAGTCTGCCTACCTAATGAAAACAATTTCCCAATATTCTCTCCTTTCTAAGCCATGCATTATCTTGTAAGTTTCTATTAGATCTCCGCTCAACCTTCTAAACTCTAATGAATACAATCCCAGGATCCTCAGTCATTCATCGTATGTTAGGCCAACCATTCTAGGAATCATCCATGTGAATCTCCACTGGACACACTCCAGCACCAGTATGTTCTTCCTGAGGTGTGGGGCTCAAAATTGGACACAGTATTCTAAATGGGGCCTAACTAGAGCTGTATAAAGTCTCAGTAGCACATTGCTGCTTTTATATTCCAACCCTCTTGAGATAAATTACAACATTACATTTGCTTTCTTAATCACAAACTCAACCTTTAGAGAATCCTGTACTAGCGCTCCCAGATCCCTTTGTACTTTGGCTTTATGAATGTTCTCACCGTTTAGAAAATAGTCCATGTCTGCAATCTTTTTTCCAAAGTGCAAAACCTCGTATTTGTTCACGTTGAATTTCCTGGACCACTCTCCTAAACAGTCTAAATTTTTCTGCAGTCTCCCCACCTCCTCAGAACTACCTGCCTGTCCGGCTAACTTTGTATCATTGGCGAACTTCGCCAGAATGGCCCCAGTCCCTTCATCCAGATGATTAACATATAAGGTGAACAGCTGCTGCCCCAACACTGAACACCACTTGTCACTAGCTGCCATTCTGAAAAAGAACCTTTTATCCCAACTCTCTGCCTTCTGCCAGAATCCCCAATCCATGTCAGTAGCTTACCTTGAACACCATGGGCCCTCACCTTACTCAGCAGCCTCCCATGAGGCATCTTATTAAAGGCCTTTTGGAAGTTTAGGTAGATAACATCCAGTGAGTTTCCTGGTCTAACCTACTTGTTACCTCTTCAAAGAATTCTAACAGGTTTGTCAGTGTTGTTGTGGTTCTGTTCGTCGAGCTGGGAATTTGTGTTGCAGACGTTTCGTCCCCTGACCGGTTTGTCAGGCCTGACCTTCCCTTAGTAAATCCATGTTTCCTCTAATCCGAGCCTGCACTTCCAAGAATTTAGAAATCTCATCCTTAACGATGGATTCTAGCATTTAACCTACAACTGAGGTTAGGCCTATAATCTTCCATTTTTTGTCTTGATCCTTTCTTGAACAAGGGAGTTACAACACCGATTTTCCAATCATCTGGGACTTCCCTTGACTTGTGATTTTTGAAAAATCACACCAACGCTTCCGCTATTTCCTCAGTCACCTCCCTCAGAATTCTCGGATGCAGCCCATCAGGGCCTCAAGATTTATCAAATTTTAGACCTTTTAGCTTTTCTAGCACTTTCTCTTTTGTAATGACTACTATACTCAACTCTGCCCCTTGACTCACCTTAATTGTTGGGATATTACTAATGTTTTTCCCTGTGAAGACTGACACAAAGTATTTATTAAGTTCTTCAGCTATTTCTTTATCTCCGACCTCTTGCCTTCTTGTATCAATTTGGAGTGGCCCAATATCTACTTTTGCCTCTTGTTTGTTTCTTATGTACTGAAAGAAACTTTTACTATAATTTCTAATATTACTGGCTAGCTTACCTTTATATTTGATCCTCTCCTTCCTTATTTCTCTCTTTGTTATCCTCTGTTTGTTTTTGTAGCCTTCCCAATCTTCTGACTTCCCAGTGCCCTGGGCCACTTTATAGGCTCTCTCTTTTTCTTTGCTACATTTCCTGACTTCCTTTGGCAGCCATGGTCAAAGGAAGTCTAATTCCTTTGGCCATGTCTAATTCCACCACTCCCACCTCCCCCCATGCCCCGGATAATCTTTCATTCCTTTGGGATGAACGTCTGTACAGTGTCCTCAGTTACACCCAGAAGCTCCTGCCATTTTTGCTCTACTGTCTTCCCTGCTAGGCTCTGCTTCCAGTCGATTTTCATCAGTTCCTTTCTCATGCCCCTGTAATTACCTTTATTTAACTGTAACACCATTACATCCGATTTTGCCTTCACTCTTTCAAACTGCAGACTGAACTCTACCATATTATGATTCTGCCTCCTAACTGTTCCCTTACTTTAAGATCTTTTATAAAGTCTGACTCATTACATAGCACTAAGTCCAGAATAGCCTGCTCCCTTATGGGCTCCATCACAAGCAGTTCCAAAAAGCCATCCTATAAGCATTTCATGAATTCCCTTTCTTTGGATCCAGCGGCAAAATTATTCACCCAGTCCATTTGCATATTGAAGCCCCCATGATCACCGTGACCTTGCCTTTCGGACATTCCCTATCTATTTCCTGGTACATCTTGCACTCCTGGTCCTGACCACTGCTGGGAGGTCTGTACATCATTGCCATTATAGTTTTTTTTTTGTCTTTGTTGTTCCTCAACTCCACCCACACAGATTCCACGTCGTCTGACCCTATGTCATTCAGTGCCATAGATTTAATTTCAGTTTTAACTAACAAGGCAACCCCACCCCCTCTGCCCACCTCCTTTTTGAGAAGTTGTAAATCCTTGGATGTTTAACTGCTAGTCCTGAACCCCCCTGCAACCATGTCTCTGTGATGCCTATCACATCATAATCATTCACGATGATTTGTGCTGTTAATGCATCTATTTTGTTATGAATACTACAAGCATTCAAGTAAAGCGCCTTAATGCTAATTTTCTTATCCTCATAATTTCCAACACCTCTCATAATATGTCCTAAGTTATCCTTCCTTTTTTGCTTCTTTCCTAGTCTGCCTTGAACTGAAATCCTGCACACACGCTAACCTGCTGCTTATCTTTCTGCTTGGCTCCATACTCCCAGTTGTTTTCCCTTTCCCTTCCCCCCGACTCACAAGTTTAAAGTCCTAATGACCACCCTATTTATCTTTTTCGCCAGAACACTGGTTCCTGATTGGTTCAGGTGGAGACCGTCCCATCGGTACAGATCGCCCCGGTTCCAAACTGATGCCAATGTCCCGTGAAATTGGAATCCCTCTTCCCTACACCAACCTCCTAGCCATGTGTTTACTTCCCTAATTTTCTTATCCTATGCCAATTAACATGTGGCTCAGGCAGTAATCCAGAGACTATGACCCTTGAGGACCTGTTCTTCAATTTCCTTCTTAGTGCTTGATAATCCCCAAACAGATCCTCCTTCCCAGCTTGTCTATGTTGTTTGTGCCAACATGGACCACCACAACTGGATCATCCCCCTCCCACTCCAATATCCTTTCCAGCCAGTTGGAGATGTCCTACACCCTGGCACGAGGCAGGCAACATGTCATGTGGGACTCCTGATTCAGCTCACATAGGATACTCTCTGTCCCCCTAATTATAGAATCCCCGATAACAACAACTTGTCTTTTTGCTCCCCCCTCTTGAATGGCCTCCTGCACCATGGTGCCATGGTCAGCTGGCTCATGCTGCACACAGCTCTTTCCCTCATCCGTACAGGGAGCAGGAATCTCATACCTGTTGGACGAGGTCAAGGGCTGAGGCTCCTCTGCTCCTGAACTCAGAATCCCCCGACCTGCCTCACTTACAGTCACACCTTGCTGTCCCTGATCACTAACTGAATTTGAATTACTTAATCTACCAGATGTGACTGCCTCCTGAAACAAAGCGTCCAGGTAACTATCCCTCTCGCGGACATGCCGGTGTTTGGAGCTCAGATTCCAGATCATCAATTCTGATGCAGAGTTCTTCCAGCAACTAACACTTGCTGCAAATGTGGTCACTGCCATTCAAATGGGATCAGCCAGCTCCCATGTCATACAGCTACAGCATATCACCTATCCAGCCATCTCTATTTATTTAATTAATTTATACAAATTTATGAGTTAAATAATTTCTAGTACTTCTCTGTGGTCTTATTCAACTAACCAACTAATAGTAAACTTTTAATCAATCACACGATACACAAGAAATATCAACTGAAAAGCCTTATATTAGCAATCCAGGACATAATACATCTCTTAAAGTCGAAGGAAATCACAGAATGTACAGCAATTGGATTTTAGAGAAAACATAAATCAAATGAAAAAGGGAAAAGTTCCCATATGAGTTAACAACACTAAAGTAAGGAAATTAGCTGATGGGACCGGGTGGCATGGTGACACAGTGGTTAGCACTGCTGCCTCACAGCGCCAGAGACCTGGGTTCAATTCCTTCCTCAGGCGACTGTCTGTGTGAAGTTTGCACATTCTACCCGTGTCTGCGTGGGTTTCCTCCGGGTGCTCCGGTTTCCTCTCATTGTCACAAAGATGTGCAGGTCAGGTGAATTGGCCAAGCTAAATTGCCCGTAGTGTTAGGTAAGGAGTAAATGTAGGGGTATGGGTGGGTTGTGCTTCGGCGGGTCAGTGTGGACTTGTTGGGCTGAAGGGCCTGTTTCCACACTGTAAGTAATCTAATCTAAAAACTTTAATTAAACTCTCTATCTGTGAGTAAAGAAGATTAACAGAAGTATGGACTAATGATTTGTGAATGGGAGGGAATGTAATAGGTCTTGTGTTACAGCTACCTGTTATATCTAAAGAAAATAAACCATTAAATTTTACAACAGTGCAAAATATTGGAGTGATTCAACATGAGAATTAAGGAGGTTCTACTTATGCGGTGGAAAAGAGGGAGTGGGTATGAGCGGTGGCAGCATTTAATGAATGCCAACAGAGTGATAAAATTATTGTTTCTGCCTATCCAATTTACACGACTGGACAAGCCCCTGCAGTTTTGATTCCAGTCGTGATGAAATATAAACTGTACTCTCAGTTTCAAATACTGCTCACAAAATCATGATCAGAGTTGGAAAGCAGGTGAAGGAGAATACTGTAACACTGCATCTTTAAAAGAATATTATCAACATAACCTGTCTTGTCCCATCAATGATTCAACATTTTGCATTCACCTTCAAATACCCATGCACAATAGGACAATGGAATCGGTTAACATCAGGAGGAGAAACTCTGTGACTCTTGACATTAGTGACTTAGCTAGAGAAATTATTCTATCTTAGTTCCATATTGTCCTGCAAAGGAAGCATTTAGAACATAGAACATAGAACAAAACAGCGCAGAACAGGCCCTTCAGCCCTCAATGTTGCGCCGACCTACACTATCCCATCATCATCCATGTGCTTATCCAAGGATTGTTTAAATCTCTCTAATGTGGCTGAGCTACTTACACTGGCAGGTAGGGCATTCCACACCCTTACCACTCTCTGAGTAAAGAACCTGCCTCTGACATCTGTCTTAAATCTATCATCCCTTAATTTGTAGCTATGCCCCTCGTACAAGTTGATGTCATCAGCCTAGTAAAAAGACTTTCACTGTCTACCCTGTCTAATCCTCTGACCATTTGTATTTATTATCATGTGTACTGAGGCACAATGAAAATCTTTGTCTTGCAAGCAATCCAGGCAGAGAAAGAGCAGGGGAGAGGAAGAGAAGGGGAGAGAGAGCTATAGAGACAAGCAAATACAGAAAACTAGAAATAAAAAGAAATTTAAAGAGTTATAGGAAGAGGGAGAAATCAAAAAAGATCAATTGAGACAGAAAAGTACAAAATGAAATAGAATAAGCAAAAAATATGAGCAACACAAACAGTGAGGACCAATCAAATTGAATGGGAACACAGTCAGCCCAGAGGCTTCAGAAACCAACACCTCACAGTGTGTGAGATGGGGACTGAGAAAAGTGTGAAACCTCTAACATGCTCTAACATTACTCCACATCCCCAAAGTATTTACCCCCTTTCAATGTTACTATGTCAGTGACAGTGTTCACTCTAGCTGGTAACCCCCTAAGAACAGGTCATATTTGGAAGAAATAAAATGATTTTGAGAAAGACACATGGGTTACATGTTAAGATTCAGCAGGATTGTCAGTGAATCAAGATGGATATTAAAAACATTAAGGAACATTCCATCTGGAATGGAGAAGCTATATATATATATACATACATACATACACATATGGCTGCGTGGGTTTGTGTTATTCCACACCTTGTTGTCATTGTTATTTTGCATATTCCACTCTATCATGTTTTGCCTTTGGCATCAGCAACAAATGCAGCAGTTGAAAAGGGATGAGTTCTGTTAAGGCATGATAGTCTTAAAAGTATAATAAGTAAAGCATTGAGTAATTTTACAGTAATAGTTTATTTTCTTTCTTGGCATGGTTATTACTGGATTTTTTGATTTGTACAT
Organism: Chiloscyllium punctatum; assembly: GCF_047496795.1. Lineage (NCBI taxonomy): Eukaryota > Metazoa > Chordata > Chondrichthyes > Orectolobiformes > Hemiscylliidae > Chiloscyllium > Chiloscyllium punctatum. The sequence goes on from NC_092755.1 coordinate 80,137,376, forward strand.
GTTTGTTACTTTGTGCATGTTTATTATTCTTGTGATTTATTTCCTGATCATTAATCTGGAACTCATTTATTGATTATTTGGTTTGCATATATCTGTGCTACATGGCAAAATGGTATGTTTTTTAATTGTGCATGGTGTAGGAACTCAGCTTGGGTATGAACCAATATAGTGGGAAATGATCAATTAAACCAGTATTTGTTCATCAAATTGAAAATAATGAACTAAGAGGAGGGACAGTGATAATGTAAACTTCAGAATGTTAATAACTGTTCATGGATTGGAAGATAAACAGTTGGACACAAAGTGATCAGCAATCTGGAATAAACTATAAAGGGATAAAGACAAGCTGTTATGTCAATTAGCCATACCTGCGAAAGGCGTTGAGGCTACATGAGCAAAACTATTTTGACTTCTGCATGATAACAAGCTACCTAATGTCCCAAGGACAAATGACAAGTGACACACAATCATTTAAGGACTTAATAAAAACACGGGCTTGCACTAAAACCAAATATTACATGGAACAGAGGAGTTACTTCTGATAAGGAAGCAAACGGCAGACTCAAGAAATCCAGAAAATTAATCAACATTTTGGATGAAAGAATCTAAAGTATCATCAATAATGTCACCTCACTAACCTGAAGGACAAAACACTGTATAAGAATTCAACACCAGAACCTCCTCATCAGCAGAACTTTAAAGAACAACACAGCACAAGGATTGAATTCTGGACCATTTTCAGAGGCACTGTTGCTTGGGATTGGAGTCAAGAGTGTGGTGCTGGAAAAGCACAGCAGGTCAGGCAGCATCCGAAGGAGCGGGAGAATCGACATTTCTGGCCAGAGCCCTTCATCATGAGGAGCTTATGCCCGAAATGTCGATTCTCCTGCACCTCAGATACTGCCTGACCTGCTGTGCTTTTCCAGCACCACACTCTTGACTTTGATCTCCAGCATCTGCAGTCCTCACTTTCTCCCTGTTTGGAATTATAGCTAGATTACCACCATTAATCAGGTAATAACCAAGTTGGGTTGTGAGGTTTAACTTGCTTACCTGAGGGTTCTTATTTTGGTTTCTACATTCAATAACGTTTAAATCATTGATGAGTATTTGATTGTGAGATTTCTGAATATAGAGGTTTGTAAAACCATGAGGAGTACAGATAAGGTGAATGACAGGCGTCTGTTCCCAAGTGTGGGGGATTTTCAGACCAGAGGGCATATTTTTAAGGTGAAAAGAGAAAGGTTTAAAAAGACATAGGGGCAATTTTTTTTACACAGCGAATAGTTTTTGTGTGCAATGAACTTCCAGAGGAAGTAATGGATGTAGGTACAGTTATAGTGTTTAAAAGACATTTTGGATCAGGTACATGAATAGGAAATGTTTGGAGGAATATGGGCCAAGCGCAGGCAAGTGGGACAAATTTAGTTTGAGATTATATTCAGCATGGACTAGTTGGACCGAAGGATCTGTTTCCATGCTGTATTTCTCTATGACTCTATTACTCTACATATAGATAAATTATAGGTAGCTTTTGATGATTTACTGACAACAGAGTTCAAGTCGTTGATAAAGCAGGTGATGATGGTTGGCCTTAAGACACTCCCCTGAGGAACTCCTGCAGAGGTGTCCTGGAGCTGAGATGACTGACCTCCAACAACCACAACCATCTTCCTATGTACCTGGTATGACTCCAACCAGTGGAGAGTTTGTCCCGTGATACCCATTTATTGCAGTTTTGCTAGGGGGTCCTTGATGCCACACTTGGTCGAATGCAGCCTTGATGTCAAGGACTGTCCCTCTCCCCTCCCCTCAGGAATTCAGCTCTTTTGTCCATGTTTGACCCAAGGCTGTAATGAGGTCAGGAGCTGAGTGACCCTGGGGGGATCCCAAACTGGGTGTCACTGAGCAGGTTATCGCTGAGCAGGTGCTGCTTGATAGCACTGTTGGTGACCCCTTCCATCACTTTACTGTTGATCGAGAGGAGACTGATGGGGCAGGAATTTGCCTGCTTTTTATGTACAGAACATATGTGGGCAATTCTCCACATTGTCGGGTAGATGCCAGTGTTGTAACTGTACTGGAACAGCTTGGCCAGGGGAGCGGCAAGTTCTGGAACACAAATCTCCAATACAACTGCCGGAATGTTGTCAGGACCCATAGTCTTTGCAGTATCCAGTGTCTCCAACCATTTCTTGATATCACGTGGAGTGAATTGAATTGGCTGGAGCCTGGTATCTGATGCTGGGGACCACTGGAGGAGACCGAGATAGATCACCCACTCGGCACTTCTGGCTGAAGATTGCTGTGAAAGCTTCAGCCTTACCTTTTACACTGATGTGCTGGGCTCCTCCGTCATTGAGGAGGGGGATATTTATGGAGCCTCCTCCTTCAGTGAGTTGTTTAATTGTCCCCCACCATTCACGATTGGATGTGACAGGACCGCAGAGATTAGATCTGATCTGTTGGTTGTGGGATCACTCAGCTCTGTCTATCACTTACTCCTTATGCTGATTGCCATGTAAATAGTCCTGTTTGGTGACTTCACCAGGTTGGCACCTCATCTTCAGGTCTGCCTGGTGCTGATCCTGGCATGCCCCCCCTGCTCTCTCCATTGAACCAGGGTTGATCCCTTGGCTTGATGGGAATGGTTGAGTGGGGGATATGCCGGGCCATGAGGTTACAGATTGTGCTGGAGTACAGTCCTGCTGCTGTTGATGGCCCACAGTGCCTCATGGATGCCCAGTCTTGCATTGCTAGATCTGTTTGGTGATGGTGCCACACAACACGATGGAGGGCATTCTCAATGTGAAGGTGGGACTTTGTCTCCACAAGGACTGCGTGTTGGTCACTCTTACCGATACTGTCATGGACAGATACATCTGCAGCCAGCAGATTGGTGAGGATGAGGTCAGGTATGTTGTTCCCTCTTGTTGGTTCCCTCCCCCCCTGCCGCAGACCCATTCCAGCAGCTATGTCCTTTAGGACCCGACCAGCTCGATCAGTAATGCTGCTGCCCAGCCACTCTTGGTGGTGGACATTGAAATCCCCCAGCCAGATACATTCTGTGCCCTTTCCACCCTCAGTGCTTCCTCCAAGTGTTGTTCAACATGGAGGAGTCCTGATTCATCAGCCGAGGGAGCTCGGTACCTGGTAATCAGCAGGAGGTTTCCTTCTCCATGTTTAACCTGAAGCCAGGAGGTACCACAGTGCTGTCTACTAGATTATAAATCCTTCCAGTGCTCCAGTTTAAACATCAGGAAGCAAACGTAAATTTGCCAGGCTACATCTCAAAAGAGACTTCAGTAAGGTGTTCGACAAGATTCCCCATGCAAAACTGGTGAGCAAGGTTAGATCTCATAGAATACAGGGGGAACTAGCCATTTGGATATAGCCCTGGCTCAAAGGTAGAAGACAGAGGGTGGTGGTGGAGGTGGAGGGTTGTTTTTCAGACTGGAGGCCCGTGACCAGTGGAGTGCCACAAGGATTGGTGCTGGGTCCGCTACTTTTTGTCATTTATATAAATGATTTGGATGTGAGCTTGTATAGCTAGTAACTTTGCAGATGACACCAAAATTGGAGGTGTAGTGGACAGCGAAGAGGGTTACCTCAGATTACAACAGTATGTTGTTCTGATGGGCCAATGGGCTGAGAAGTGGCAGATGGAGTTTAATTCAGATAAATGTGAGGTGCTGCATTTTGGGAAAGCAAATCTTAGCAGGACTTATACACTTAATGGAAGGGTCCTGGGGAGTGTTGCTGAACAAAGAGATCTTGGAGTGCATGTTCATAGCTCCTTGAAAGTGGAGTCGCAGGTAGATAGGATAGTGAAGAAGGTGTTTGGTATGCTTTCCTTTATTGGTCAAAGCATTGAGTAGAGGAGTTGGGAGGTCATGAGGTCATGTTGTGGTTGTACAGGACATTGGTTAGGCCACTGTTGGAATATTGCGTGCAATTCTGGTCTCCTTCCTATCAGAAGGATGTTGTGAAACTTGAAAGGGTTCAGAAAAGATTTACAAGGATGTTGCCAGGGTTGGAGAGTTTGAGCTATAGGGATAGGTTGAATAGGCTGGGGCTGTTTTCCCTGGAGCATCAGAGGCTGAGGGGTGACCTTATAGAGGTTTAAAAAATCATGAGGGGCATGGATAGGATAAATAGACAAAATCTCTTTCCTGAGGTTGGGGAGTCCAGAACTAGAGGGCATAGGTTTAGGGTGAGAGGGGAAAGATATAAAAGAGATCTAAGGGGGAACTTTTTCACACAGAGGGTGGTACGTGTATGGAATGAGCTGCCAGAGGAAGTGGTGGAGGCTGGTACAATTGCAACATTTAAGAGGCATTTGGATGGGTATATGAATAGGAAGGGTTTGGAGGGATATGGACTGGGTGCTGGCAGGTGGGACTAGGTTGGGTGGGATATCTGGTTGGACCAAACGGTCTGCTCCTGCATTGTACATCTCTATGACTATGATTGGTTTGACCTGTGTGAAGACATAACAGTTTAGTGTAGTAATTATATTGCCAAACCCCACTTCCACTGAACAAGATTCTGAGGCACGGGAAGGTCTGATTGATTTAGATCTGTGAAAACTCAGTTAAACAGGAGCTTGTGCAATACAACTCAACAACACTCTAATCTGGTATTAATCACCTGTGACAGGGAGATCCACAGCAGGTTTAGATTGAGGCTGTTCATCTAATGTTTCTGAAATAAAAAATTGTGTGCACTATTAAAGCTGAGATCAGTCAGTAACATTACCGCATCAACGCATACAGCCATGTGTGTACCAAACAAATTAAATGTGCAGGACACATGTGAATAACAATAAACCTGCAGAGGATGCCGGTGAGAAGCAGCCGTGGAAGATTCTGGGAGATGTTAGCTCAGTGACCATGACTGACAAGGGGATCATGAAGGATTCAGTGTCAACGAACAGCAAGGAGAAGGAGCTAGAGGTAACTGGGTGACCATCTGGTGAAAGGAAAAGAAAGGCCCTTTGAAGCAGCTGGGGGTGGTGGGGGTAGAGACTGTCACACACCTCCTGCTGGAATGTACCTTTGTAAAGGAAGTCTGGAGGAAGATGCAGTGGGTTGTGTTGAGGTTCATCCCAAGCAGTTCCATGATACAGGACTCTGGGCTTGATAGTCTGTTCCTTGGGACTCACACTGAGACCAACATCGAGTGTGCCTGGAGGACCATCAACTCAGTGAAAGATGGTCTTTAGTCTGTCTGAAACATGTTGGTCCTCCAGAACAAGGAGTTGGAGGTGGGCATATTCCAAGCTCCAGGATTATGTGCTAAGGGATGCAATGAAGCTTGGGGCAGCTGCTACAAGGTGCAGTGGGGAAAGACCACTGTCTGAGATTTTGTCAATATAGTCTGGTTCAAGTAGGAGATGTCTTTGCTTTGTTTGGATAGAAGAAAGTGAGGACTGCAGATGCTGGAGATCAGAGCTGAAAATGTGTTGCTGGAAAAGCGCAGTAGGTCAGGCAGCATCCAAGGAGCAGGAGAATCGATGTTTCAGGCATGAGCCCTTCTTCAGGAATGAGGAAAGTGTGTCCAGCAGGCTAAGATAAAAAGTAGGGAGGAGGGACTTGGAGGAGGGGCGTTGGAAATATGATAGGTGGAAGAAGATTAAGGTGAGGGTGATAGGCCGGATTGGGGGTGGGGGCGGAGAGGTCAGGAAGAAGATTGCAGGTTAGGAAGGTGGTGCTGAGTTCGAGGGTTGGGACTGAGGCAAGGTGGGGGAGGGGAAATGAGTAAACTGGAGAAATCTGAGTTCATCCCTTGTGGTTGGAGGGTTCCTAGGTGGAAGATGAGGCGCTCTTCCTCCAGCCGTCGTGTTGTTATGGTCTGGCAGTGGAGGAGTCCAAGGACCTGCATGTCCTTGGTGGAGTGGGAGGGGGAGTTGAAGTGTTGAGCCATGGGGCGGTTGGGTTGGTTGGTGCGGGTGTCCCAGAGGTGTTCTCTGAAACGTTCCGCAAGTAGGTGGCCTGTCTCACCAATATAGAGGAGGCCACATCGGGTGCAGCGGATGCAGTAAATGATGTGTGTGGAGGTGCAGGTGAATTTGTGGAGGATATGGAAGGATCCCTTGGGGCCTTGAAGGGAAGTGAGGGGGGGAGGTGCGGGCGCAAGTTTTGCATTTCTTGCGGTTGCAGGGGAAGGTGCCGGGAGTGGAGGTTGGGTTGGTGAGAACACCTCTGGGTGTGTGCCAAAACTTGGGAGGAACATATCCCCAAGGTGAGGTAGATGGGAGTACTGCTCCCTCTCCATTGTAGGTGAAAACATAGTTATCAGGTATGAGGCTCTATCTCTGTTGTATGTGGTGCAGGTCTGGCACCCTCCCAGAATCTGTATTGTTACAGTCACTTGAATCATCTTCCACTTCGCCTGGAAATCTAGGATGGATGTGTCTGCAGGGAGTGTGTACCTAAGTACCATTTAGTGCATAGGAGGGGCTGCTACTCACTGATCCAACTTTGAATAAGATGTAATTACACAGGGACATTAAAGCACTTGTCACAATGAAACTGCTGTCAGTGAAATGCCACCTCTCGTTTAATTAGGGTTGAGGGTTAATAATAATCCCTATCAACATGACCTGCTATAATATGTATAAAATGTATTTTTATGTACGTTATACACGTCTTTCAAATGTAACACCTTCCAGCAATTTTTCTGTCACATTTTTTAATCACTCTTCACAGCCTACCCTAATCACGATTTGGAGATGCCGGTGTTGGACTGGGATGTACAAAGTTAAAAATCACACAACAGCAGGTTATGGTCCAACAAGTTTAATTGGAAGAACACTAGCTTTCGGAGAAGGAGCGTCACTCCGAAAGCTAGTGCTTCCAAGTAAACCTGTTGGACTATAACCTGGTGTTGTGTAGATTTTTAACTTTATCCTAATCACAGTCGTGTTTATCATAATTAGTCTGAAATTTATTCTAGACTGATCAAGTTTATCTTCATCACCTCTGATCGGCTCCTTCCTCCCACACAGCAGAACTCCAGCTTAGCTCCTCCTGCCTGTTGAGAGAAGGATGGAAAGTGGCTTCAAGGGGATTTTAACAAAAGGCGTGCGTGGGCTAGGGATGGAATAAATGTGGTAATTACACGTTTGGTCAAAGGAACAAAGGGGCAGAATATTTTTGTAAGGCTGGGAGATCAGAAAGTGGTGATTTCCAAAGAGATCCTTGTTTGTAAGTCACTGAAGGTTAACATGTGGGTGCACCAAATAATTTGCAAGGCAAATTGACGTTAGCCTTTATTGTAAGAGGATCTGTGTCCAGGAGCAGAGACGTTTTGCGGTAATTGCTTCGAACATTGATGAGCTGACACCTGGAGTAATGGGTGTACCTCCCGCCTCTGTCTTTAAGGAAGGATATAATTGCCATTGAATTGCAGCAGAGGTTTATTAGACTGACTCCTGGGATGGGAGGACGCTTCTATGAGGAGACTGGGCCAGTATTCTTGGAGTATTGAAGAATAAGAACGAGGGTAGAATTTACAGAGTTAATGGTAGGGCCCTGGGTAGTGCTGTCAAGCAGAGAGACGTAGATACATAGTTCTTTGAAGTTTGCATCACAGGGAGATAGGGTGGTAAAGAAAGTGTTTAACACACTTGCCTTCATTGCTCAGACACTTGAGTGTAGAAATTGGGACATCATGCTGTGGGTATGCAGGACATTGGTGAGACCTCTTCTGGAGTACTGTGAACAATTCTGATCACCATGCTGTAGGGATGATATCATTAACTTGGAGTGAGCAGGATGGTGCCAGGATTGGAGGGTTTGAGATATAACGAGAGACTGGATAGGCTGGCACTTTTTCACTGGAGCACAGGAGGTTGAGGGGTGACCTTATACAGGTTTATAAAACCAGGAGGGGAGAGATAAGGTGAATAGCAATGGTCTTCTCTCAAGGATGGGGGGAGTTCAAAACTAGGGGCCTTTTTTTTAAGGTGAGAGGAGAAAGATTTAAAAGAAATCTGAGGGGAAACCTTTTCACAAAGAGGGCGTTTCATATGTGGAATGAACTGCAAAAGGGAGTGGTAAATGTAGGTACAGCTGCAACAGTTAAAAGACAAGGTTTATAAGGATATGGGCTAAATGCAGGCAAGTGTGACTAGTTTAGTTTGGGAAACTTGGTCAGCATGGACGAGTTGGAACGAAGGGTCTGTTTCCATGCTGTATGACTCAATCTGATGTAAACATACTTTAAGGGCCTGACAGAGCAGATGCAGAAAGGATATTTCCCCCTAGCTGTGGGGTCCAGAACCAGGGCACTCAGTCTCAGAATAAAAAGTATGCCATTTAGGACTGAGATGAAGAGGAACATCTTCACCACTCCAGAGGGCTGTGGAAGCTCACTCATTGCATAAGTTCAAGGCAGAGATTGATAGATATCTAATCAGCAAAGACACAAAGGGATATGGTGGGGAAAGTGCAGGAAGAGGGTGTTGAGCTGGATGACCAGCAGTGATCTACAATGGCGGAACAGACTCCAGAAGCTGAAAATGGACAATCTTCTAACCAACAGCCAAATGAAAACAATTCGTCAACTATGCACCTGAGCCTGTACCATTTCAGATGTGACATTTACAATTTTTAACAAAATAAAATTGAGGCTGATGGCAACAACCACCCTTCAAAAGAAATGCCAGTCATTTCATCTGAGCCACAGCCTGAAGGAGTATCCAACTCTGACGGAACTCATTGTGAGATTATTTAACAGCCATTACAGTTCGACATTAAAGGGACCTAGCTACAACATTCTTTCATTCCTGATGAAGGGCTCCTGCTCGAAACGTCGATTTTCCTGCTCCTTGGATGCTGCCTGACCTGCTGTGCTTTCCCAGCACCACACTAATCTTGACTCTGATCTCCAGCATCTGCAGTCCTCACTTTCGCGTACAACTTTGTTTCACTCTTGTGATGTGAGTGTCACTGGCTGGGCCCAGCATTTATTGTCCGTCCCTAATTGCCCCTTGAGAAGGTGGGGTGAGCTGCCTTCTTGAACCTCTGCAGTCCATGTCATAGAATCACAGAGACGTACAGCACGGAAACAGACCCTTCGGTCCAACTCGTCCATGCCGGCCAGATATCCTAAACTAATTTAGTCCCATTTGCTCGGACTTGGCCCATGTCCTTCCAAACCCTTCATATTAATATACCCATCCAGATGCCTTTTCAATGCTGTAATTGCAGCAGCCTCCACCATTTTCTCTGGCAGCTCATTCCATACACTCACCACTCTCTGCGTGAAAAAGTTGCCCCTTAAACCCTTTTAAATCTTTCCCCTCTCACACTAAACCTATGCCCTGAAGTTCTGGACTGCCCCACCCTGGGGAAAAGACCTTGTCTATTTATCCTATCCATGCCCCTCATGATTTTGTAAACCTCTATAAGGTCACTCTCAACCTCTGACGCTCCAGGGAAAACAGCCCCAGCCTGTTCAACCTCTGCCTATAGCTCAAACCCTCCAACCCTGGGTAATATCCTTGTAAATCTTTTCTGAATACTTTCAAGTTCAACAACATTCTGTACTGTAGGTTGACCCACAATGCCCTTAGGGAGGGAAGTCTAGGGATTAGAAGCAGAATAACGTATTGTGTAGGAGAAATGTATAAACTGCCTTGAGACAACAGTTCATCATCAGAGTTCACTTTAACAATTTCACAAGAAGTTGGCAGATTGACAAGAAATTGTCGTGTACCTCTGTGTGGTATGAGAAACCGGTGCAACTCGACAAAGTGTTCGCAAGGAGAGATGGCTTTTGAACCACAGCTTTCAAGTTACAATACGTTTAATGGATTGGCCAGCAACACCTCCTCCATCATGGTGTTCCTGCTATTTCTACAGCTTTCTGTATGTTTACACAGGCTTTTATTGAGCAAGACACTTAAATTACACGGAGAAAGCTGGGAGAGGAAAAGAAGGTGCTTTAGTGGCAGTAAGACATTGTGTCAATTTATTGTTCAATTACAGGTCTGATGAGGAACCTGGGAGGAATAAAAGGGACAGTAACATTGTGGACATAAATTGTCTGAGGGAAAAGAAATAGAGATTCAAGGTCAATGGATATTGTTCAGGCTGCAGGATGGTTTACCATTGTGTTCCCCAGGGGTCAGTAGTGGGACCCGCAATATTCCTGATATATTTGAATAATCTAGACCTTACTGTCTACAGGGACAATTTTCAAAGTTTGGAGGCAAGCTTTGGAGAAGTGTGAACTGTGCAGGGGACATTGAAGAACTTCCAAAGAACACGGCCAAGTTGTTGATGTGGGCAGATAGGTGGCAGATGAAGTTCAATGTGGATTAGTGCGAGCTGATGCAATTTGCTTCAAAGAATAAGGAGAAACAGTACAAGCTAAAGGGTGTTCAGAAGCAGAGCAATGTCAGGCTGCATGTGCTTAACTCATTAAAGGTGGCAGGACCAAGCTGTAAGATTAAAAGCATACAGTGTTTGAGGTTCATGAATAGAGGAACAGAGTACAAAGAGCAGGGAGATTATGCTGAATTTGTAGAGGACGTTAGTGAGACCTCAGATTGAGTATAGTGTACAACGCTGGACACCATACTATCAGAAGGATGTGAATGCATCGGAGAGAGGTTAGAGGGTGTTTACAGGAATAGTTCCTGAGAGTTGACTGTTATGAGGATAGGTTAGAGAGGTGATCTGATAGAGGCTTTCAAACCCACAAGAGCACTGGACAGAGTAGATAACGAGAAGCTGTCTTCATGAGAGGACACAGTTTTAATGTATTTTGCAAAACAAGCAATTGTAAAATGAGGAAACTCTTTTTCACACAATGAGTGGTTAAGGTGTGGAATGCACAGCCTGAAAGCGTGGGGGAGGCAGGTTCAATTGAGGCATTCGAGAGGGGCATCAGATGGTTGTTTATATAGAAAGATGAGGTTCCTATCTGGTGACTCTGGTCTGATTCATTTGGCAGCAATCACGGTGAATGCTTTCAGATATTGAACCAGGAAAGATGACAGAACATCTTTGCTCTGGAGTTCCATGAAACACAAATTGGATAAATACATGGCATTTCACATCAGTTTAATATCAGTCTCAGTGCAGTAAGAAACAGTGAGATGGTAAAGGCTGGATTGTGATATTACTATAAAAATCCTCAGACTAATAGATCACTCTTCCAATGTTACATTCTTTCAAATCCATTATGTAGGAAATAACACAGCTGAACAACTGATAGGCAATATCTTCCAGATAACTATTACATCCAGAAGCATCGTCAGTGAAAGCAAACCTTGATAAAGGAGTACTTAACAACATCTTGGATCCATGTAGCAGGGAGAGCTGTCAGTAGTTAAGCTGCAAGAGGCAGTGAGTAGAGCAGGAGAATGGAAAGGTTATGATTAGCAAAATTAGAGATACCACCTTGACAGACGAGCAAGGATCAGCTCATCTGTTAGGACTACACCACCTAATTAGCACTCAACCTGTCTACTATCAATATTGTAACCAATTATCGGTCTATATTTGCTCCAACACTCTCTGGACTTCAGGCAATGGGCTCTGGGCTCCACACTGGGAATGTCAAAAGAAAGGACAGTGTTTAATTTAATCTCACTCCTGGGTTTGTTTTCATTTACAGGACGAAGGCGTCACTGGCTATGCCAGCATTTATTGCCCAAAGGGCAGTTAAGAGTCCACCCCATTGCTGTGGGTTAGGAGTCACGTGGTGGCCAGACCAGGTACGGATGGCAGTTTCCTTCCCTAAAAGGACATTCGTGGACCAGATCAGTTTTTCCAACAATTGACTTATGATCATCATTAGACTCTTAATTCCAGTTTTTGTTTTAAAACTGAATTCAAATTCTACCATCTGCTATGGCTGGATTTGAACTCAGGTCACCGGGACATTACTTGGATCTCTAGATTATCAGTCCAAAGATTATACCATGAAGCCATCACCTTACCTTTGTTGCTAGTTAGACAGAGATCTTCAGTGTCTTTTAAATGTTTGGGGTTTTCACTTCCCACAACCATCTGAGCTCCCATCTCCTGCCATGACTGAAACACTTTATCACATTATTTAAAAACAAAATCAAGGCAACTATGCCCCCTCTGGATGCAATGAGAATGGTGACGAGGAGGGTAAATAATTGGGCAAGTTGGACTCAGAGCAATACTCCCTCCTTCTCATCACCTCCATAGGGGGTCCATAGGGAATGTTCCTGGAGCATCTGAGGCTGAAGGGTGACCTTATAGCGGTTTATAAAATCATGAGAGGCATAGATAGGTTAAATAGTTAAGGCCTTTTCCTCAGGGTAGCAGAGTCCAAATATAAAGAGCATAGGTTTAAGGTGAGAAGGGTGAGATTTAAAAAGGACCTAAGGGACAACTTTTTCATGAAGAGGGTGGTACGTGTATGGAATGAGCTGCCAGAGAAAGTGGTGGAGGCTGGTACAATTACAACATTTAAAAGGCATCTGGATGGGTATATGAATAGGAAGGGTTTGGAGGGATATGGGCCAAATGCTGGAAAATGGGACTAGATTAGGTTAGGATACTTGGTAGGCATGGACGAGTTGGACCGAAGGGTCTGTTTCTGTCTCTGTGAAGGCTTCAATCCCTGCCTGACCTGATTACCAGCATTCCCACAGGTTTAAAAAGTGACCAATCAGGGCTAGGGAAGTAGGGAAGGCAATGCAATGCTGCCAAAGACACCCCTCTCCCTACAATCCACACCTCACAAGACCCAAACAAAACCACTCAAGATCTTGTGTCCATAAGCACTCTCACCAAGTTTTACAGATGCCCCATAGAAAGCATTCTATCCGGGTACATCACGGCCTGGGACGGCAACTGCTCTGCCCAGGGCAGGAAGAAACTAGCAAGCCAGCCTTCCATCCACTGACTCCAACTACACTCCTTGGGAAGGTAGCCAATATCATCAAAGACCCCTCCCCCCCTGGTTAGAATCTCTTCCAATCTCTTCCATCAGGCAGAAGGTACAAAAGCTGAAGCACGTATGTTCCAACAGATTCAAGAACAGCTTCTTCCCTTCAGTTCTTGGATTTTTGAATGGACCTCTCAAATTTCAAACCTAATATTGATCCTGCTTTTTGTGCACTTTTTTTACAGCTGTAACTTTGTATACCTTACTCTGTTCAAGCACCCATATGACATTGTATGGTCTGATCTGCCTGTACTGCACACAGAACAAAACCTTTCCCTGTACCTAGGTACATGTGACAATAATAAATCAAATCAAATTAAATGGAAAGAAAACCATGTGACCTTTCACCATTTAAACCAGTTAAAAGATAGGTGATTGAGAACTACAGCACAGAAAAAGCCCCTTCACTCCATCATGTCTGCGCCAATCTCTAGGACCTGGAGTCTGTCATCCTCTGATTGACCGATAACCTGTGTTAGGGTGGGATTGATATCGAGAATTGTGATTTGCTGAGAAGCTCGCCAATCAGCTGTGAAGTGGCTGATTGGTTATGATGTTTCTGGGTTGTGGGCTGTGGGTAGCCAGTCTCTCTTGAAGATCCCCAGCCCCACATACAGTGTGGAGCATCAAACCCCAGCCCAGATATCCATTACAGCCTGCAGCTCTGGTTAGACTGAGTAGACCTGTTCAGAGGAGAAAGGGAGGACTGCAGATACTAGAGATCTGAGTAAAAAAGTGTGGTTCTAGAAAAGCACAGGTGGCCAGGAAAGTCCTGATGAAGAGCTTATGCTCAAAACATTGACTCTCCTGCTCCTCGGATGCTGCTTGACTGGCTTTTCTTTTCCAGCATCGCACCTTTAGACCCGTTCAGACTCCAGGCTGTCTGAGGGAGCAGCAGAAAATCACCAAGGAGCAAGAAAGAATTCTTGCTCCTCATTGACAGGGTATGGGTAGTTTAGTTGGTCTGGAATCATATCAGGCTCAGGTGAAGAAGAACAGCAAATCTCCTTCTCCATCTGATGGGGGTGGACCAAATGGATTTGCCTGAAAACTGACGACAATTGTCATTAGACTAGCTTTTGTTGGATTCATATAGCTTCGTCAGCCATATGAATCCATGTCCCAGAGTATTAGTCTGGAACTTGGTTTAACCAGTCAAAATAACATTACCACAATGCTCGTACCGTTGTAGCTACAGCAGCATGGTACACAGGCAAACTTGCTAATCTTTCTCCTTGGGTTGTGCAGAGGACTGTCCAGGGTATTGATGCTCTGTGAAACCTCCATCAATTTAGGGACAATGGCAATCTAAATATGTCTCAATTTAAACATCCATCAGTCTTCAGGTTAACACGAGCTATAAAATCTTTGATAAATTACGTAAAGTCTGTCTCATTCCATTAGATTCTTTAGCTTTTATACCACAGGCATGTGGTATAAGCTAGCTCAGCTCTGGGTCACATTTCCTTTCTGTAGGCTGAAGGGTCGAAAATTAATGAGATGACTGTGTCTCGTTGATTGTGTTCGGTACAAAGTTTCAAGAACAAAGTTCAAAACCGTTGTGATGATTCCAGTAGCTGGACATAAGCTGTCAAACTGGATTCACAATTTAAAATGATGAATTTCTCTTGGAGCTTGTCTACTTTCCAATTAATATTTACTTTGTTCTAGATTCTGTGAAGTTATAAAGGGGAAATGTCTTAAGAGTAACACTTCTAATCTGCTTTTATTTTGGATTTCCAGCATCTATGGCATTTTACTTTTGTTAATTTTCTGTGTTTTGTGTGGATGAATGCAGAGCCCTCAGAATATCAGCAGCTCTAGTCTCTCTCCATTTGAAAATTTCTGATTTACTGATTCGCAAAACAAAGAGGGTAACATCACACTTATGTCATTCTATTTGCCACATTTTTGCCTACTCACTTAATCGGTGCAAATCCTTTAGTTTGCATCTTCTTCCAGGTTACTTTCCCACCAGACTTTGCATCATCGGCAAAACTTGGATTTCACTCTGTGCCCTCACATAAAACATAACTATAGATTGTAACCATTTGATAGGCCAGCACAGATCCATGTGATATCCACTAGTTCCAGCATGCTAGCCCCAAAAGTAGCAAGGTTATTTCTAGTCTCTGTTTTCTCTTCATCAACCAACCCTCAATTCCATGAGTCCATTGTTATGCAGTGACATTGAGTGTGACACTTTGTAAAATGTTACTTGGAATTTGCTCCATCCAATGGTTCCCCTCTCTCAGACTTAGTAGTTACATCCTCGTAAAACAGGAGCACATTTGGAAAACACAGTTGCCCTCTAAAAATAAACATAAATTACTGCAGTTGCTGGAAATCTGAAGCAAAATCAGAAAGTATTGGAGAAACTCAGCAGGTCTGGCAGCATCTACAGAGAGAAAAACAGAGTTGATACTTTGAGTCCAGTCGCTGGACTTGAAACATTGACTCTGCTTTCTCTCTACCAATGCTGCCAGACCTGCTGAGTTTCTCCAACACCCCATGTTGCTTATTCTTGTCATGATTTTATTTATGCTTTATAAGTTCCTAATCAGAGATACTCTGGCATTTTGCCTACCCCAGATGATAATTCAATTGGTCTTTGTTCCCCTGTTTTCTCTCTCTCTCTCTCTCCGTCTCTCTCTCTCCTTTTACAGTAAGACTTCCACTATCATCCAATCCATTAAGACTGTTTGAGAATCCAGGAATTCCTGAAGGATCTAAACTGAGTCATCTGTTATTTGTTTTTTAAGACATTTTCAAGATCTTTTTTAAAACCCTTGGGTACAGGCTTTAAATTCTGGGCAACTTGTCAACGTTTAGTCTCATTGTATTCTCCAGTATCATTTATTTATGACCTTGATGCCCTTACATCCTTTTAAACCTTTCTCTCATTAAAAGTATGAGACTTTCAAGTTTTTGGACAATCCCTAAATCAAAGATTTTCAAATGTTAGCAAGTATCATTCAGTGCATCAAATGATGCACCTGTCCCAGGTGTTAGCATGGCTCAGTGCTGAGCATGTTTACTAGCACTAGAAGATCATCAGTTTAATCCTATCCTTGAATCATAGAGTCATACAGCACAGAAACAGACCCTTCAGTCCAACTAATCCATGCCGAACATAATCCCAAACTAAACTAGTCCCACCTGCTTTCACTTGACCCATATCCCTCCAAACATTTCTTACTCGTTATACTTACTCAATATCTTTTAAATGTTGTAACTGTATCAATTTCCACCACTTCTTCAGGCAGTTCACTCCACATACGAACCACTTTCTTTGTAAAAAGAAATTGCCCTTCATGTCTTTTTAAAATCTTTCTCCTCTTACCTTAAAAATATATCCCTTAGTCATTAAATCTCCCGCGGTAGGGAAAACACACAGAGATTTAAGCACGTGCTGCAGGCTGACTCTCCCCAGCATTCTGACCAAGGTTTATCCCCCTAACCCCTACAATACAAACGCTAATTATCTGCTCTTTATTATTTTGTTGTTTATGGGATCTTGCTGTGGTTTCCCACATTACAACAATGACTGCACTTCATTGGCTGCAAAATGTTTTGGGACTTTCTTAGGTTGTGAAAGGAGGGATAGGCAAGCTCACTTAAAATTTCTCTTCCTCGAATCATTATCCACTTTGATTTGAAAAACGTTTATGAATTCTACATCGGTCACTGTTTCTGGTCAATCACTCTGTATTCTAACAGCCCAGGGCAGAGATATCATCACAATTGTCACATATTCATCACTGCTGTTCTGAGAGTACTCACATATCTATTTGAAATTCTGTGCTATCTGTCCTTGCTGATGCCCTTGTCTTGAATGTTAGACATGACCATCATTTAGTCAAGAGCAACTGACTAATGGACTGGCAGATTCAAACAACCCTGCAAATTTGGACCGACAGAAGTGATCTTAACTGCTAACTAAAGTAATGATCTTGAAAAGGGTAAACATGTTCTGTAATGACAGTCCAAATGAATATTTTTACATTGAAATAATAATTTAACTCAAAACTATTGTAGAAGTCATATTATTGTCACTTATGTTGTAACTGAGAAGGTGACTGTAACTGATCAATCAAATCATGGGCTTGACAAGGCTTTACTGGCCCAGGTGCGGCTATATAAATTCAGCTGTATCGATGACCTGCCCAGTTAGCTGCAATTACAGATTAGGGTCTGTTTTTAAGAATACTAGCGATTGTAGGAGGCCAAGGTAAAAACAATGACTGCAGATGCTGAAAACCAAATACTGGATTAGTGGTGCTGGAAGAGCACAGCAGTTCAGACAGCATCCAATGAGCAGCGAAATCGACGTTTCGGGCAAAAGCCCTTCATCAGGAATAAAGGCAGTGAGCCCAGGCTCACTGCCTTTATTCCTGATGAAGGGCTTTTGCCCGAAACGTTGATTTCGCTGCTCATTGGATGCTGTCTGAACTGCTGTGCTCTTCCAGCACCACTAATCCAGTATTGTAGGAGGCCATTCAGCCCAAGATGTTTCTTTCCATTCAATCAGGTTATGTTTAGGAACAGAGGAGTGAAAAGCAAGAGAACACCACCCAGCCCTTCAAACCTGGTCTCGGATTGTTGGTGAAATGATTGTGGCTTCATCTTACCTTCCGTAAGACTACAAGACAGGGGATCAGTAGTAGCACGTTCAGCCCATTGTGTGTTTCACTATTTAATGTGATCGTGGCTGATGTAAGAACACAAGGCCAAGACAAGTAGGAACAGGAACAGCTTGTTCAGCCCATCAAGCCTGCTCCAATATTCCATAGGATCATGGCTGATTCAACATTCCTCATGTCCATTTTCCTGTCCTTTCCCTGTGACCCTTGATTCCCGACTGATCAAGAACCTTACTCCCTCAGCCTTTAATAACCACAAGGACTCTGCCCCCACAACTCTCTGTGACAAAGAGTTCCAAAGACTCACTCCCCTCTGAGAGGCAAAGTCCCTCCTCATTCTCAGACTGAAATTGGTGCCCCTTTATTCTGAGACGGTGCCCTCTGGTCCTAGACCCTTCCATGAGGAGAAGCATCCTCTCAGCGTTGACCCTGTCAAGCCCCTTAACAACCCGATATCTTTCAGTGTGATCACCTCTCATTCTTCTAACCTCCCAGCCTGTTTAGCCTTTACACAGAAGATAATCCCTCCAGGCCCGGGATCATCCCAGTGAACCTTGTCTGAGCTGTATCCAATAAAGTTATATCTTTTCCTAAACAGAAGACCAAAACTGCTCACAGTGCTCCCGATATGGTCTCCCCAGCACCTTGTCCAGTTGCAGTAAACCTTCCCTACTCTATACTACAACCCTCTGGAAATAAGGGCCAATATTCCATTACCCTCCCCAATTACCTGTTGCCCCTGTGTGCGAGCTGCCTGTATTCTGTGTACAAGTCCCCCCAAGTCCCCTTGTGTTGCAGCTTGCTGTAGCTTTTATCCATTTAAATATTTTTTTTTGTTCTCTCTTCCAAAATGGACAACTTCACATTTCCCCCGCATGTTATAGTCCAATTGCCAATTTTTTGCCCACTTTCTTACCCTATCAATATCCCTGTAAACTGTTTTCTCCCTCTTGCAACCAGCCTACTCACTTGTCATTTGCAAATTTGGCTCCAGTAAATTCACTTTCTTCTTCCAAGTTATTAATAGATATTGTAAACCCGTTGTGGTCACAGCACTGAAACCTGTGGCACCCCACTGGTCACCAACCTGAAAAGGAACCCTTTCTCCCCACTCACTGTTTCCTGTCCATAAGCCAATTCTCTATCTCTGCCAACAAACTGCCGCCAATATCATTGGTTCTTATCTTAAAAGTTAATCTTTGTGAGGGACATTATTGAAAGTCAAATTTGATAGTCTTCAACTCCACTCTCCTGCTATTCCCCAATAACCTTGGTTTCTTTACTGATTAAAAATCTGTCTCTCTCATCCTTGAATATACTCAGCAATTCAGCCTCCACAGCTGTCTGGGGCAAAGAATTCCACAGATTCACTCCCCTCTGGGAGAAGAAATTCCTCTTCATCTGTGTCTTAAATGGGTGTCACCTTATACTGAGACAATGCCATCTGGTCAGAGATTGTCCTATAAGGGGAGACAATTTTTCAGTGCAGGGCCAAGCTACTCAATCTGTCCTTATAAGAAAATTTTTCTGTGCCTGATAGCAACCTTCTCTGGACTGCCTCCAATACCTATACGTCTCTGTCTCTAGATAAGGGACTCAGACTATTTACTGTTTCCAGATATGGTATATACTAAGGCCTTGTACAGATTAAGCAAAACCTCTTGATTTTTATGTTCCATTCCCTGTGAAATAAATGCCAGTATTCCATTTACCTTTCCTATTATCTTGGATGCTAGCTTTTTGTGATTCAGGAACAGGGACCCACAACTGGGTTTCGGCTTTCTGCAGTCTTTCTCCATATACGTAATATCCCTCTACTCTTCCTGCCAAATTCCATGGCCTCACATTTTCCCATATTTTATTCCATCTGCCAAGCTATTGCCCATTCACTTAACCCATCGCGATTCCTTTATGTCCTCCTCACTGCCTGCCTTCCCACCTATTTTTGGGCCATTTACAAATCTGACTATAGTACATTAACTTTTCTCACCAGCTCATTCACATGTGTTGTAACGAATTGTGGCCCCAGCATTGATCCCTGTGACACTCTACTGGTTACATGTTGCCATCCTGAAAATGGCCCTTTATCCTAACTCTCCTATCTCCCCACCAACCCCAACACACCTTGACTCCCTTGTCAAACAAAATCCCATGTAACTCAACCTTGAATATATCCAATGACTTAGCTAACACTGTTTTCTGGAGAAGAGAGTTTCACAGACCAATAGCCCACTGAGAGGAAATCACCTCAATTCCTAAAGGGAACCTCCTCTTATTAAACTGTTTCTGCTAAATCTCGCAACAAGAAGGAACATCTTTTCAGTATCCACCCTGTTGAATCCCCTTAGGACCCTATATGTATCTTGATCAAATGGGTCAATGGGCTGAAAAACAGCAGATGGAGTTCAGTCTGGATAAATGTGAGGTAATGCATTTTTGTACAATAAACAAGTGTAGAGCTTATACAATTAATGGCAGAAGCTTGGGTAGTGTTGTAGAACAGAAGGACCTAGAGTTTCGGATATATAATTCTTTGAAGTTTATGTCACATATAGACAGAGTGATTAAAAAGGCATTTGGCACACTTGCCTTCATGGCTCAGTCCTTTGAGTATCTGAGTTGGGAAATCATGTTGATGTTGTATAGGACATTGGTGAGGCCTCTTCTGGAATACTTAGTCCAGTTCTGATCACTCAGTTACAGGAAGGATAATATCAAGGTGAAGAGAGTTTAGAAGGGATTTACCAAAGTGTTGTTGGGTGCAGAAGGTTTGAGTTATAAACAAAGGTTGGATAGGCTCAGATTTTATTTCACTGGAACGTAGGAGATTGAGTGGCAACTTGATAAAAGTTTATAAAATAATGAGAGGTAGAGATAGAGTTAATAATAGTTGCCTTTTCCTGAAGACGGGAAAGTTTTAAGACTATGGAGCACATTTTTAAGGTGAGAGGAGAGAAATTTAAAGAAGAAATGAGGGGAAACCCTTTTCCACTGAGGGTGGTTTGCAAGTGGAATAAACTTCCTGAAGAACTGGTGGATGTGGGTACAATTACCATGTTTAAAAGACATTTGAACAAGTACATGAATAGGAAGTGTTTGGAGGGAGCAGGCAGGTAGGGCTAGTTTACTTTGGGATTATGTTCGGTATGGCCTGGTTAAACTGAAGGGTCTGTTTCCATGCTGTATGACTCTATGACTATAAGATTATCTCTCATTCTTCTAAACTTCAATGGCTTATCAAGCCTACCTGTTCAATTTTCCTTCATAATAATCCCCTCATCCCAGGAATCAGCTGTGTGAACTTTCCTTCAACTGCTTCTAATGCAATTATATCTTTTTCTAAATAAGGATGCGGTCTCACCAAGACCCTGTCCAGCTACAACAGACCTTCCCTAATACTAAATCTCGTCTCCTTTGCAATAAGTAACAACATTCCGGATTAGTGGTGCTGGAAGAGCACAGCAGTTCAGGCAGCATCCGAGGAGCAGTAAAATCAACGTTTCGGGCAAAAGCCCTTCATCAGGAATACAGGCAGAGAACCTGAAGGGTGGAGAGATAAGTCTTTTAAGCCTTATAAATCTCTGTTTCAAATCCCTTGATAGCTTTCCAAATAGAACTCTATCGATCTCAGGCCATCCAAAACCTCCCTGTCACTGTTCTATTTTATACCAAATACCATTCTCTCCTCAACCATGTGCTGACTGAACTATTTAGGTTCCTTGTTGAATAACACTTCAATGTTAAAATGCTCCCCCCATGGCCTCAGCCCTCTCAATCTCCTCCATTCCTAACATCCCTCTGTCTCGGGTTCCTCTAACACTGACCCTCGTGCCCTTCGCTGATTTAAAGTGACCTGTCACCTGCTGCCTGGACCCTGAACTCTCAAATTGTCTCCCTAAACCTCTCCTCCTCTCTACCTTGCTTTCTTCCTTCAATCCATGTCTTTTCCCACACTTTTGGCCATCTCCTTCACCTGTTTGTCCAGCTTCCGGTTAATCTTAGAGGATTTGACAGGAGAGATGTAGAAAGGCTGTTTCTCCTTGTGGGAGAGCCTAGGAGCTGAATAAAGTTAAGACTGAGATGAGGGGGAATATCTTCTCTTAGAGAGTAGTAAATCTATGGAATTCTTTACCACAGCTGACTGTCAAGGCTGGGTCATTAGCATATTCAAAGCTGAGATAGAGAGATTTTTAAACAGGAAGGGAATCAAGGGTTATGGAGAAAAGGCAGGAAAGTGGAATTATCAGATCAGCCATTAATAGCAGAGCAGATTCGATGGGCTGAATGGCCTACTTATGCGCTTACATTTTATGATCTTATAAAGGTTAAGTCGAAACCATAATCAGATCAGAAATGTCTTATCTCTTGATTTATCAATCTATCAGTAGTTATGGATCAGACCAATCTATCAGTAGTTATGGATCAGACCAGACCCCCTCAAAACATTTCAAGAAAGTAACTCAGAGCCTAACTTTGTCTGTTGTTTTAAGTAGGTGTCCAGTGGATATTCCAGGAGGGATGCAGCTGGCCCAACCACTCAGTCTTAAACCAAACAGAATTTATTTGCAAGCTTACCGAATGAAACAAACAAACAGAAGAGAACAGAATATAGAATAACTCAACCTATCTGAAAACCCAACAAATCATCCCAACTTAATGATGCTGTTTCAAATACTTGCAACAATCCCCATAAACACCCCTTGGCACAAAATGTAAAATCAAATACAGGGCCTTACAGGAGAGACATCAGTGAGAAAGGATCAGCATGGGCCTGCTTCTTCGGGTCCAGCAGCTTCACAACTGCCTGCCTGTTAAAACCAAAACCAAACCATCCAGAGAAAAGCTGAGCTGGGAGAACTGGCCACTCCCCTTTCATTGCACAATTGTTTTTTTAACAAGCCTTTTGCCTGAGGCACGGTGGCTCAGTGGTTAGCACTGCTGCCTCACAGCACCAGGGTCCCAGGTTTGATTCCATCCTTGGGCAACTGTGTGGAGTTTGCACATTCTCTCGGTGTCTGCGTAGGTTTCCTCCAGGTGCTCTGGTTTCCTCCCACAGTCCAAAGATGTGTAGGTCAGGTGAAGTGGCCATGCTAAATTGCCCGTAGTGTTAGGTGCATTAGTCAGAGGCGGGTGGGTTACTCTTCAGAGGGTCAATGTGGACTTGTTGGGCCGAAGGGCCTGTTTCCACACTGGAGGGAATCTAATCTAATCTAATAATTCAATATCTATTAGCCATAATCAGATCAGCCCTAAAACCCATCTAAGCCAGACCTCTCAGCAACTCTGCATTTATGACCCCTTTGAAATAAAATCCAGGACAACCCAATCTTGCTAAAGGAGCAGCACCATCACACAGTATATTAATGATCTGTTCATCAAACTATCTGATCAATCTAACAATGTAACGAGCCTCTATCCCTCTCCTTCTCCAGTTTCAGATCCAAAAGCTTACTGAGATATTTCATAGAATCCATACAATATGGAAGCAGACCATTCAGCCCATCAAGGACACACCGACCCTCCAAAGAACATCCCACCCTGACCCTGCCCTATCCATGTGACCCTGCATTTCCCATGGCTAATCCATAGAGCCTGCACATCTCTGGACACTTATGGGCAACTTAACATTGCCAATCCACCATTACCTGCAAATCTTTGGAACTGTGGGAGGAAACCAGAGCACCCGGAAGAAACCCATGCAGACACAGGGAGAATGTGCAAACTCCACAGAGATTCGCCTGAGGCTGGAATCGAACTCAGGTGCAGTGAGGCAGCAGTGTTAACTACTGAGCCACCATATGCTGATGAATGGTCTGCTTTTCCAATCATGAGCTCTTGTAGCACAGTGGTAGTGTCCCTCCAACTGAGCTATCTTCAAGTCCCACCTGTTCTAAAGGTGTGTCCTAGCATATCTGTCTGTGTGAGGCATTCAGGACGACACTGGATGATTATTTGGTTCTCATTTGAAGAGACAGTATGGGCACAATGGGCCGAATGTGCCCCCCCCCCCCCCCCTCCACCCACCTTAAGCTCTGTAACATTTCCGTAATTCTATGAACAAGTTGTTTTAAAACAACAATAAGCTATTGATGCCCACAGCACTTTTCTTCTGGAGAGAAAGGAAACCTATTCTTGGAAGATAAACAGAGCCCGGCCTGGTTCCTACTTGGGTGGGAGACAGCCTGAATGGGAGGACTTGGGGGAAGACTGCCCAGGTTTCAATCCCCTCTGTTCCAGTGTCTGAACAGGATGTGTAAAGGAGACTAGATACTGTTGGTGGATTTGAGCACTGTAACTTTGCTGTAACTATATCTCAAATACCTGAACAAATTACCCTCTGGTTGGATCCCATCTGATCAAATCCATCTTTGCAAAAACGTAACCCATAGCTGACTGACAGTGAGCACAATGAGGGAGCTGCTAGTGTCTCATTTGGGAAACATTGTCTGGAGCTGGAATTGACCCAAGAGGCTCAGAGTTCAGCAGGTAGCTGAGAGCAGTCAAACCCACCCCCAGTTTTATCCTTAACAGTTTGAGCTCTGCAGCCTCTACCTGCTGCTTGCCCTTGCAAACACACTGTTTTTATTCTGAGAAACATCAATTGTTCAGTTCAGCTCCAGGGCACGCTAAGGCTGGCGTGCCCATTTCCCTGTCACCTCGCTGGCAAAAGCTTCTTATGTTACACATCAAATCTCAGACTTTGACAATTCCTCAGAATGAATTGCTACATTTGGGACTTTACAATTCCTTTACACAAAAATATAAATTATTGCTAATCTTCTCAGACTGTGCTTCCTTATCTCAACATCTGCCACTCATTTTTTTTCCCTTTTGTGAAGATGTAAAATGGAAATGATGAAATATGATCTTTTCTCCCACCCAGAGAAAAAGATTTACATTTTTATTGTGCTTTCAACTACTTCAGTGTGTATTACAGCCAATTAAGTCTTGTCAAAGTATTATCTCTGGTGTAATACAGACTTACTGATGCTTTGAGTGTTTTCTTGTAACACAGTAAGTTACAACCTTCCCCAGGCCTGTGTGGATTAGATTTTCACCTCACTGCCTGTGTGGAAGACATGCTGCAGATTTACATTCCGTTAATTTTATTGGAAATGAAGATTGAGAAGCTGATGTCATAGAGTCATAGAGATATACAGCATGGTCTAACCCGTCTATGCCAACCAGATATCCCAACCTAATCTAGTCCCACCTGCCAGCACCCAGCCCATATCCCTCCAAACCCTTCCTATTCATATACCCATCCAAATGCCTCTTAAATGTTGCAATTGTACCAGCCTCCACCGTATCCTCTGGCAGCTCATTCCATACACTTACCACCCTCTGTGTGAAGAAGTTGCCCCTTGGTCTCTTTTAAATCTTTCCCCTCTCACTCTCAACTTGTGCCCTCTAGTTCTGGACTCCCCCACCCCATCCCTCTCATGATTTTATAGACCTGTACAAGGTCACCCCTCAGCCTCCGATGCTCCAGGGAAAACAGCCCCAGTCTGTTCAGCCTCTCCCTATAGCTCAAACCCTCCAACCCTGGCAACATCCTTGTAAATCTTTTCTGAACCCTTTCAAGTTTCACAACATCTTTCTGATAGGAAGGAGACAAGAATTGCATGCAATATTCCAACAGTGGCCTAACCAGAGTACAGCCGCAACATGACCTCCCAACTCCTGTACTCAATACTCCGGCCATAGAAGGAAAGCATACCAAATGCCTTCTTCACTATCCAATCTATCTGTGACTGGGAACTATGAACCTGCACTCCAAGGTCTCTGTCCAGCAACACTCCCTAGGACCTTACCCTTAAGTGTATAAGTCCTGATTTAATCTGCCTTTCCAAAATGCAGCACCTCATATTTATCTAAATTAAACTCCATCTGCCACTCGTCTGCACACTCCTCTGTGTTTTAGTAGCTGAAAAATCCTCTGTTTTCTCCTTTGATTTTTTTTCAAATGGGAGGGTTGATGGCCTCAGAGTTTGGCCACTCTGTGCCCATCTCTTTTATAGCTAATAAAGTTCTTGTGGAAGTCTCGTCACAATTCTAAGTACTGGAACGTGACAACCAATTTCTATACAGTAAGCTCCCACAGACAACAATCTGATAACAGCTTAGATAACTTGGGTTGAACAATGGATACTGGCTCTAAGCCACTGGGGAGACCTCCCATGTTCTCCCTGAAAGACTGCCATGGGATCTTTCATGCCCACTGATTAAGGCAGTCTGGCTCTCTGTTTCATCAAGAAATAACAGTTCCAACAGATTGTGCCATTAATAAATTGGTTGAGGCACCCATTTCACATTTCCCCATCCATCCCTTTCAAATTCCACTTTGGGGTAAGAGTCCATCTAGGTTGGATAAACTGAAACAAACATTTGGCAGAACCAATGGACTACCTTCCAAAAAGGAATGGCTCAGGTACTGTCAATGGGCAATCTATTAAAAGGGAAAGGGAAGGCTAAGCAATCAGGAGCTCACTTGATGAGAAAAGAGATAGAAATTAACATAAAGAAGAAAAGGTATGTTCATCAAGGTGCCAGGTAGAAAATATAATTGAGAATCAAGGGAAATATTAATTGTTCAAAGGGAAGGTGAAAAAGATATTAGAGAAGCAATGAGGAATTACTAGAAAATACCGGCAGCCAACATAAAGGGGAGTCGCTAAAGGATTCTACAGGCACGCAAATACTAAACATGTGGTAATAGGAGGAAAGGCCAGTTAGGAACTGAAAAGGAGATTCACATTTGGAAGCAAGGGACGTGGATGATTTATTAAATAATTTATTTCTATCTGTCTTTACAAACGATTAGATGCTACCCAGACAGCAGTAACAGAGGAGGAAGGGAAGGGTTCAAAATTGACAAGGGGGCTATCAATGTTTAAAGTTGCCAAAGACACTAGGACTAGATAAAATACATCCAAGGAATTGGAAGGAAGTGAGAGTGAAAATTGTAGGGTTGCTGATCACAACCTTTTGGTTTTCCCCAAATTCGAGAGGTGCCAGAGGACTGGATCATGGCAAACATCGAGACCATGTTCCAAAAAAGGCTGTAAGGATAAACCTGACATTTACCAGACCAGTCAGATTAACCTCAGTGTAGGAGAACATTCTAGAAACAATTATTTGGAATGGAGTTGGCAGGCACAGGGGAAAAGGTACATTGTTTTAGAACAGTCAGCATGCATTTTGAAAGGGGAACATTGTGTTTCATTGACTTGTTGGAGTTTTTTGAAGAAGTAACACAAAGGGTCGATGAGGGTAATGTTATTGATATGGTGTGTAGGATGGGGGTTTCAAGATTAGGGCGCACATTTTAAGGTGAGAGAAGAGAGATTTTTTAAAAATGGCGGTAAATGTTTTACACAGAAGGTGGTTCATGCGTGGAATGAATTTCAAGAGGAAGTGGTGGATGTTTAAAAGACATTTGGATAAGTCCATGAATAGGAAAGGTTTGGAGGGATATGGGCCAGGAGCAGGCAGGTGGGACCAGATTAGTTTGGGATTATGGTCAGCACGGACTGGTTAGACCAAAGGGTCTGTTTCCATGATTCTATGACTCTTATGCTTCAAAACATGGATTTCAAATAATGCCACACAACTGACTTGTGAGAAATAATATAGCTCATGAAATAGAAGCAACGTGGATACTAAATTAGATCAGTAAAACAGAGAGTTATGGTCAATGGATTTTTTTAGGCTGGAGGAAGAGTTGTAGTGGAGTTCTCCAGGGGTCAGTATTGAGAACTTTGCTTTTCCTGATATACACTAATGACCTGGTTCTTGATGTTCAGGGGACTGGTTTTAAGTTTTCACAAAATTTGGAAGAATTGGATATAAGTGAAGAGGCCCACTGAAGATGTTACCTAGTAGGGTGACAAAATGTCTGGAAATGATCCTTCCAGCTCAGTGATCAAACCTACATCCAAAACCTCAACCTGAGCTACAAATCTTCTCAGAACTCGCTATTTGGAAGAATTCTAAACTGTCAGGAGGGCAGTGTGGAAGTCCAAAAAGACATTGACAAGTTCATGGAGTGGGTGGAGGTGGCACTTGGAGTTCAATGCAGAGACGTGTGAAGTTATACACTTTGATAGAAAAAGCATGGACAGACAATATAAAATAGTGAGCTCAATACTTAAAGGGGTACAGGAGCAGAGGGACCTGGGTGTATCTATGCATTGGAGGTGGCAGGACAGCTGTTAATAAAGTATGCGGTGTTCTCAGCTTTGTTATTGGGAAATAGAGTACGGGAGCAGTGGTGTTTAACTTGTGCTCAGCTGGAGCGTTGGGTACAGTCGGGGCACTGTACGATGGGAAGGCTGTGAATACATGGAAAACAGAAGAGATTCACAAGGATGGTGCCTTCTGTTATGAGAATGGATTGGAGAGATTGGCACTGTTTCATTTGGAATGACGAAGGCTAAGAGGAGATCTGATAAAGGTTTCCAAAATCATGAGGAAGATGGATCAGGGAAAGAGGGAGAAACTGTCCTTTTTCTCCTGAGGGGAACAGGAACGAGTGGGCAGATAGTTAAAGCAATTTGCAAACATAGGAAAAAGAGTGCAAGGTAAAACGTTGTCACTCAATGCTTTGGTGTGGAATGCACTGCATGGAAATGTTGTGGAAGAAACTTCAATTGTGGCATTCAAGAGGGGCATTGGATGTTTATTCAAAATAAAAACAATGTGCAGGTTAGTGGAGATAAGGCAGGAGAAATGTACCAAGCCATAATGCTCATCAGATAGTCAGTGCAGACATGATGAACTGGGTAGCCTCCCACTGCGCTGGGACAATTCTGTGAGGGAAGCAGTTAGAAAGGAAATCTTCCCCTTGGTGTCCACATCGATAGTGAACAGTAACCTTGAAGGAACAGGACAGATCAGCAACTAAAACTCATAAACCCGCCACGGACACCACGCTTGCTGTCATGAGAGATTTACCAGCATTTTTAATAAGGCCAAAAATAATGTGTCTGTGCATAGATTTAAAACAACTGGCAACAGAACTGAAATAAGATGAGGTTTTATTTTAAGTCACAGAATTGTTGTGGTCTGGAACGCACAGCCTAAAACAATGATGGAAGCAATCATCAGGAGCTTCCTTCCTCGTTTACCCTGCCTCAACCAGTTAGAATGTTATAGATTTCTATATAATCCCTGCTCATGCTTCAAAGCTCCAGTGAATATAGTCCTAACTGATCCAGTCTACCTGCAAACGTCAGTCCTGCCGGTGCAAGAATCAGTAAACTGTTATTGCCCATCCTCCATCGTCTGAACATCCTTCCTCAGATACTGACACACACTTTTTGGGAGCTGCAACTTTTCCTGGACCCCTGTATTGGAACCATGCCCTTGGCTGCTGCTTCAGACATTGTGGATGAATATGGTGCCTGCATTTCAAAGGCACATCATTGGCTTTGAAGCACTTGGGGGCCATCGATGGCTGTGAAAGGTGCTATCAAATACAAGTCCTTCCTAACGGCAGCTGGCTGCCACATGAATGAGGTCAGTGTTTAGAAATGAAGAATCTCAGGTGATTATGTGGCCCATAAAGGCCATTAGTTTCACAAAAAGGACTGAGCAATGTTACCTCTGGAGCAATGCTTTTGAGAAATGACTAGGCTCATCATTCATACCATTTTGCTGTTGCAATAATTTACTCTGGTAAAGCACTGAGGGTTGTGGGTTTGCAACTGACTGTAAAAAAAAGGAGCAATTAATGGAGAAAAATGTGTGCCAAGAGAAAGCTTTAGGCTAAGAGCTCTTCCACATCTTTTTTCAGAAATCATAAAACATTGGCTACATGCTGATAGATTCGACGAGCTGTATTAAATATTATTCATTGAATAAGGTCCTGCTTGATGGCACTGCCTTGTTGGATAAGGATCAGTGAGCTGCCTTATGACTTCAAAACATACATGAAACACTACAAGTGATTTCTGCCTTTTCATTAGAAGTTTTACAAGACAGACTGGTGTTCCTGACCAGTGTGTAACAGTAGCAGCATGCTTAGTGAATGTCCTTTGTGCTTTCTTCCCATTATATCTTGTTTTGTCCTTGATTTACATGCTCCCTATTAGCTGAGATGGGGGAAGCATCTCACACAGAATCAAGGTGAGTGGTGAAAGGTTCAAGCTTTTAAATTCTAAAATTTCAAGTGTACAATTCTAAATTGTACGAGGCTGTGCAACCACCCAGGAGGCAGGATTGCCCTGTTAACAAACAAACCGCCTTGGATTTAACACGCACTCAGCTATTAAAGTCAGAATCTGGGTTTCTACGGTCACAGAAATTCACTTGAAGACAGCTTCAAAGACAAGGAAAGTAAATATCATGATAGTATTACTTGTGGGCCAAAAGGAGCAGGTTGCTTCCACTCTCTGATCCCATCCAATCAGATCCGTCCCATGCAGAGATCCACCACTAAGTGTATTTGATAAATCCACACCCCAGGGATCTGAGGCCAGCCCAGGTCTTGTTGCAGCCCTGTCTGCCCGGGAGACAGTCCTCTGTTTGAGGGAAGCTGTCAGATCTAAAAAAAAAGACACACACATTGGCGAGTTCACTAAACCTCTGCAGCACGCAGGGAAAATTGACTTCTCAGTTCTCTTCCCCTCACCGAGTAAGCCCTTCTGTTAATATTCCAGCCTCTGTCATATAATAAACAGCAAGCTGATCGAATTACACCGACTCGGGGAGAGAGATAGACTTAGAGCTTTAGGCTTTCCCTGCTTCTCCTGACTCCCACCAAACTTTATGAGCTCGTGTGAGCAACGCCCAGAAGAATTTAAAAGGAGCCAAAGTCTCAGAAACATTGGTCACAGCTAGCACATCAAAACTATTATCAAGAATTGGATCTGTAATAGAGTCATAGATAGAGTCATAGAGATGTACAGCATGGAAACAGACCCTTTGGTCCAACCTGTCCATGCCGACCAGATATCCCAACCCAATCCAGTCCCACCTGCCAGCACCCGGCCCATATCCCTCCAAACCCTTCCTATTCATATACCCATCCAAATGCCTCCCAAGTGTTGCAATTGTACCAGCCTCCACCACTTCCTCTGACAGCTCATTCCATACCCGTACCACCCTCTGCGTGAAAAAGTTGCCCCTTAGGTCTCTATTATATCTTTCCCCTCTCACCCTAAACCTATGCCCTCTAGTTCTGGACTCCCCGATCCCAGGGAAAAGACTTTGCCTAGTTACCCTATCCATGCCCCTCATAATTTTGTAAACCTCTATAAGGTCACCCCTCAGCCTCTGACGCTCCAGGGAAAACAGGACCATAGGAGAAAAAATCCTCAAACTAATATTGAAACGCAGCACTGTGTTCATTTCAAGTTCATCTCCCTGTGCTGATATCCGCCATGCATCAGCAAGAAGTTCAATATCATGAGTGCCTCACCCTAACTGTCATCATGATGCAGAACAAAGCCTCGCTTCAGAAATATTGTGTGCTTGTGATAAGGGACAGCAATAATCATGGAAAAATATAATCTACAAATAAACTGGAAAAACCCAATTAGCAACGGGGGCTTGGATAAGGAATTCAAAGAATGGAGAACATCCTGGAACCAACCACAGACCAGGTTATATGAGACTATGTTACGGGGTGATAAGAATGTAGCAGCAGTGTTACTGAGTTAATAAGGTTGAAGAGCTGGTGTTGCTATAAACTTGCTATAAATTCTGTGTCTTATGGTCCGACTCCACAACCTCCTGATGAAGGAGCAGTGCTTCGAAAGCTAGTGATTCCAAATAAACCTGTTGGACTATAACCTGGTGTTGTGTGATCTTTAACTGAGTTAATTCACCATTGGCCAGCCCTAATGCTGTGGGGAAATGGGTCCAGATCTCATCACAGCAGCTGGTCATGTTTTAATTCAATAAATAAACCTGGAATGAAAAGTTAATTTTTGTTATGGTGACCAACCATTATTAGTTGTTGTAAAAGCCCATCTGGTTCACCAGTGTCATTTAGGGAGGGAAATCCATCATCCTTTTCTAGCCTGGCCTGCTTCCACAGAGCTTGGAGCTACATTTCTGCCCTTCACTCTTACCTGAGCCACTCAGATCAAGGACAGGTAGAGATGGGAGGAAATAATGGCCTTGCCAGTGATGACCACATCCATGTAAGCGAAAAGAAATTTAAAGTTTTGTCATACGTAAAGAGGCAGGATTAATCAATGTCCTCTGAAAGAAGGCAGCAGTGAGCATAATATGATTGGATTTTTCATTGCGTTTGAAAGGGAAAAGAATGACTGTACATGGTTGCGAAAGCTGAGCAAATACAGAGAAGGCTGGAGAAACTCAGAAGGTCTGGCGGCATCTATGGAGAGAGAAACAGTGTATGAGTCCAGAATGACTCCTCTCCTTCTTCTCCCCCTCAGAATCTTGAATATTTCAATTAGATTACTCCTTGTTATTATCTACTCCAATGGATAAAGATGTAACCTCTCTAGCTATTTCTGATAAGTCAACCTCTTCAACTCAGGAACCAGCCAAACAAACCTTTTCTGAATTGCCTCCAATGTCAGTATACCCTTTCTTAAATGTGGGGAATAAAACTGCATCACTACTCTAGGTGTGGTCTCACCACCATCCCCCTTCCCCCCAACACAGACAGTTATAACCAGACTTCACTATTTTAAACTCTAACCCCTTAGCAATAAAAGCCTGCATGCTAACATTTTGTGTTTCATGCACAAGGACACCCAGATCCCTCTGCACTGAAATTTTTATAATCCGTTTCTACTTAATTAATAGTTTGTTCTTTTGAATTTTTTCTATCAAAGTGTATAACCTCATACTTTCCTGCATTACCTATGCCAAGTTTTGACCACTCGCTCAATCTTCTAGGAGAAAGTGAGGACTGCAGATGCTGGAGATCAGAGCTGAAAATGTGTTGCTAGAAAAGCGCAGCAGGTCAGGCAGCATCCAAGGAGCAGGAGAATCGACATTTCGGGCATGAGCCCTTCTTCAGGAATGAGGAGAGTGTGCCAAGCAGGCTAAGATAAAAGGTAGGGAGGAGGGACTTGGGCGATAGGTGGAAGGAGATTAAGAGCTTCTGTGCAGAGGAGATGACCTGGGGTGTGCAGTGAGAGAGGGACTCACTGAAATCCTTGTAGAGGGAGGAAGAGAGCTTCTTCAAGGTAGGCATCCTTGCAAGAGGATTCGCAGTAGGTTAAAATCTTCTAGGAGAAAGTGAGGACTGCAGATGCTGCACCCGAGGTCATCTCCTCTGCCCAGAAGCTCTTAACCTCCTTCCACCTATCGCATTTCCAATGCCCCTCCCCCAAGTCCCTCCTCCCTACCTTCTATCTTGGCCTGCTGGACACACCCTCTTCATTCCTGAAGAAGAGCTCGTGCTGAAATGTCGATTCTCCTGCTCCTTGGATGCTGCCTGACCTGCTGCGTTTTTCCAGTAACATATTTTCAGCACTCACTCAATCTGTCTTGAAGATATCACCCTGAGGATTTCTTAATCTTTATCACAATATGTCCTCTTACCTATTTATGTGACATCAGAAAATTTGGATGCACTATATTCTGCTGCTTCCTCCAAGTCATTATTATAGATAGTGAATAATTGAGATTTGATCTTTGTGACATTCCACTAGTTATGTCTTTCCAACTCAAGAAAGCTCAGTCCACCGCAAAAACTCTGTTTTCTGTGTGTTAACCGATCACCAATCCTTCCATCTTGTTTAACAACATTTTTATGTGGCACTTTATTAAAATGTTTTCTGGAAATGCAATATACTACATCTACTGGTTCCCTTTTATCAACTTTGCTTGTTATATCCTTGAAGACTTATAGCAAATTTGTCAAACATTATTTCTCTTTCACAAACCCATGTTGACTCTGTTTCATTCCATGAAATGTTGGCTTTTCCTCAATCGCATTTTCTCATGACAAATGTTAGGCCAACTGTGCTGTAGTTTCCTACTTTCTGTCTCCCTCTCTTCTTGAACAAAAACATGACGTTTGCGGTTTTCCAATCTGTTGGAATCCTCCAGGAATCCACTGAGTTATGGAATATTTTGACTGATGCCACCATTATCTCTGCAGCCATTTGTTATGCACCAGGTCAGAACCCCCCCCCCCCCCCCCCACCCCCCCTCCCCCCAAGGAGTGTAGCCCAGAACCTACCTTTCCTAGTTATTTTAAGGTGAATATTCTAGGAGCGATGCATCTGGTTAAACTATTCGGTTTTAAACAAAGTAAAAGTTAGTTATACACGAACAAAAGAAAAGCAAATTTAGAATAACATAACTATTTGAAAACCCAACTGACTCAAAAATGCAACTTAACTAAGAGCTGTTCCAATTTCCTACAACATCCTATAACACAACCCTTGACAAAAATGTAAATTCAAACACAGGCTCTTATCGGAGAGAGGTGTCAGAGAGAGAGAGAGGATCAGCATGGAGTTGTTTCTTTGGGTCTCCAGCTAAAACTAACCCAAAACTAGAAAAAATCCTGAACTGGGAGAACTGACAACTCCCCTTTCATTGTACAAGTGGTTTAAAAAAAAACCTGAACGCCTTTTCTGATCGTTGACTCAGGCAGCATCTATTAGCCATTATTAAAGTAGCCAGTTCAGACATTTCGGACCCCTACTTTTACAATCCCTCTCAAAAAAAACCAAGGGCAGAATAACTTTGTTAAAGGGGTAGCATCACCACACATTTCCTTGAAAGCTCTTGGAATGCGGTCCATCAGAACATAGCCATATTTCTGCCTTTGGCCCCATCAGTTTGTCACATAGTCTGATCCCCATGTAGACACTGTTGAAATGTCTTTCTTCCCATTAGTACTTTGCTTATCTTTTATTTTTGGAATGTTTGCAGTGACCTCCATCTTGAACAAAAACTGAAATTGTTGGAAAGGTTCAGCAGGTCTGGTAGCACAGAGAAATCAGAGTTGACATTTCAGGTCAGGTGACCCTTCCTCAGAACCACCCCAAAACAATAACTCTAATTTCTCTTCACAGACGCTGCCAGACCTGTTGATCTTTTCCAACAATTTCTGTTTTTGTTCCTGATTAACAGCATCTGCAGTTCTTTCAGTTTTAAACTGTTTTGAAGACTGACATCAATATTCATTTAAATTATCTGTCATTTCCCTGTTCCTGGTTATCAATTCCCCAGTTGCACCCTCCAAGGGTCACACATTTACTTTAGCTACTCTCCTTTTTTTTATATACCCATAGAAGCTTTTGCTGTTTGCTTTTATATTTCTTGCCAATTTATTTGCAAGATAAATTTTCTCCCTATTTATTAGCTTTTTAGTCACCTGTTGGTTCCTAAAACATGTAACGAATAAATATTTTGCCTCTGTCTTCTCTATGGATGTTAAGAAAAAGCAGTTGTAAATCAGGAAGTGGAAGGGAGAGAGGAACTTGGTGGATTTAGAAGGGAAGCAGTATAGAGTAAACTGATGGAACTGTAGGCTGACAAGTCCCAACATCCTGATGATCCACATCCTAGGGTCTTAAGAGATGGCTAATGAGATAGTCAAAATGTTGGTTTATTTTCCAAAGTTTCTTACATTAATGGAAAGGTTTCATCCGACTGGAAAAAAGTGAACATAACCTTTCTAGTCAAAAAGAAAGGGAAACAGAAAACAGGAAGCTAGAGGTAGCACGGTAGCTCAGTGGTTAGCACTGCTGCCTCTCAGCACCAGGGACCTGGGTTCAACTCCGGTCTGTGTAGAATTTGCATGTTCTCCCCATGTTTACATTGGCTTCCTTTGGGTGCTCTGGTTTCCTCCCACAATCCAAAGAAGTGCAGGTTAGGTGGATTGGCCGTACTAAATTGCCCCATCGTGTCCAGGGATGTGCTGGCATGGGGGGGTGTCAGTCAGGGTAAACATGGAGTTACAGGGATTGAGTGGGATTCTCTTTGGAGGACCAGTTCCGACTTGATGGGCTGAATGGTCTCTGCACTGTAGGGATTCTAAAGCACAGGTAACTCGACATCTGTCATGGGGAAGGTGTTAGCATCAATCACTGACAAGACTGGCCACTGAGGGAAAGCAAGTTCATCAGGGAGAGTCAGCATTGTTTTGTGAAAGGGAAATCATGTTTAATTAATTCATTGGAATTCTTTAAGGGAGTGTTATATTGTGGATAAAGGGAAGCCTGTCGAAATACTGTACTTGGATTTCCAGAAGGCATTTAACAAGACTCCACATAAAACATTCTTGCCCAAAGCTGGAGGTCACAGAGAAGGAGGAACATACTGACATGGATAGAGGGTTGCCTGGCTGCTACAGAACAGAGAGTATGAATAAATGGGTCTTTCTTCTTCTCTTTTTCCATTCCCTTCCCTTGTCAGAATTGCACATAGACATTTCCTCCCATTTCGTTTAACAGTACACAAGCCATTATTTCCAGCCCCGTCCAGTTCACAGAATGAGTCATATTGGATGTTACCTCTGATTCCCACGGAGGTCATGTCCAGTCTCAACTTCTACAATTTACGTCGGTAACTTAGATGACAGGAGCAAAGGCAGAATAGCTCAAATCGCAGACATTGGAAAGATAGCTCAGAAATTAGGTTGTGATGATGAAGTGAAGAGGGTGTAGACTTTATCGAGATGTGAGTAAATGACAAGTAATCTGCAGATGGATCATAATGTGGGAAAATGTGACATTTTTCATTTTAGCAGGAAGAATAAAAAAGGCAGAGTGTTATTTAAAGGAGACCAGCTGGATAATTCTGGGGTGCAATGGGATCTGGGTGTTTCAGTGTGTGTCACAAAACATTAGTGTGCAGGTACAGCATGTAATCCAGAAGGGTAAAGAGATGCCTTCCTTTATCATGAGGGGAATTGAACATAAAGGTAAAGACATTATGTTTCAGTCACACAGAGCATTAGTGACACCACATCGTGAACACAGTGCAAGGTTCTGGCCCATTTACATAAAGAAGGTGTATATACATTGGACACAGCTCAGAGATGGTTTATTAGATTGACGATCTGTACTGTGGGAGTGTTGCACTATTGGAGGGTCAATACCATGGAAGTGCAGCTCTGTCAGAGGGTCAGTACTGAGGCAGTGGCAGAGGGTCAGTACCGTGGGAGTGCCGCACTGTTGGAGGGCCAGTACTGAGGGAGTGCTGCACTGTCAGAGGGTCAGTACTGAGGGAGTGCCGCACTGTTGGAGGGTCAGTACTGAGGGAGTGCCGCACTGTCAGAGGGTCAATGCTGAGGAAGTACTGCATTATTGGAGGGTCAGCGCTGAGAGAATGCCGCACTGTCAGAGGGTCAGTGCTGAGAGAGTGCTGCACTGTCGGACGGTCAGTGCTGAGAGAGTGCTGTACTGTCAGAGGATCACACTGATAAGGCCAGTGTACACATGTGGCTTAACATATGATTTGACCTTTGCTGTAACACGCTTTGGCTATAAAGTGGGGAGCCGTGAAACAGATGCGGGAAGCACTGTACCGGCAGCGTGCAGCTAAAGTATAAAAGAGTCAGGTCCTGTCAGAAACTCAATGGAAGGTGTAGAGTCATAGTCATCAACTTTCAATCACAGGGCAAGTCACAGCTGGAGCTCTGGGAAATAAAGGTGATAGGACGCTCATCTCATACGCAAATTATGAAACAGCTACAGGAATAAATCAGAAGCTTGAATACATGAGAGCAGCAACTCAATAGCAGTGTTGGAAGCCATTATTCAAAGGCACTGGCTGTGAATGATCGATGGACCCACCACTGGGATGTTGGAAGGACCCGCCTATATTGCCTACCCCCAATCAACCCGAACACCTCCAAACCCCCAACCCCACCATACCAAGCCCCACCCCACTTTCCACCCAGCTTGGTGACCCTCACCTTGGCAGCTCCATCTTGTGATGCTGTACCTCAGGTGGGTGTAGTACCAGCAGTGGGCACTAACTACAATGCCAGCCTTAGACCGATTGCAGCTCATCAGGGGCAAGTTACACACACACACACACACACACACACACACACACACACACAGCTGTGCTCATGCTCACACACACTCATGCACTCACACTGAAATATATACACACACACCCTCATGCATTCACACTGAAATACACATGCACACTTACACACACACATGCTCACACTCAAACACACTCACACTGAAACACGTACACACACACACACTGAAACACGCACAAACACACACACTGAAGCACATACACACACACAAATATACACACACACTCTCACACGCACACAAACACTGAAACACACACACACACACTGAAACATGCACACACACACACTCAATCACACTGAAATACTCACACACATACACTGAATCATTACGCGCACACACACACTCACAGCAGCACACACACACTGAAACATACACACACACATACAAACACACATACTCTCACAGTGAAACACGCACACACATACAAACACTCTCACACTGAAATACACACACTCACAAACTCACAAACTCACAAACACACACACTCTCACACTGAAACAAGCACACACATACTCACAAACACACACACACTCACATTGAAACATGCATATGCCCACACTCGCACACTCACACACAAACTCTCTCTCACACACACACTGAAACCCACACACACACAAACACGCACACACACTTACATGCTCACACATATACTCACATTCTCACACACACGCACACAAACATACTCATACTCTCTCTCACACACACACACACACGCTCACACTCTTTCACACACACGGTCTCATACAAACACACTCACACACACACTCATACACACACTCTCACAGGCACACTTACACACACTCTCACATACACACACCCGTACTCACACTTGCATATACGCTCTCACACTCGCACTCACACCCACAGTGACAGGGAGGGGAGCACAGAGCGGACAGGATGCTGTGGGGGTGGAGTTGGGGGTAGGCGTCCGAGCATGGTGCCCAATCTGACTGGAGACCTCCTCTCTTATGCACAGGGGACCACCAAGAAACCATTGCTGATCATCAGGTTTAATAATATACCTTAAGAAATCTGCTGTCTCACAACCAGCATCATAAAACCATCTTCACCGGTTTTTACCAAATTACTGTTTGTGGAATCTTGCTGTGCGCAAATTGACTGCGCGTTTCCTATTCTTGAATTAGATTGAAATCACACTGAGATATCGTTGCAGTGATTGTAATGAGGTCAGCCAGGTGGAGCTCATAAAAGAGGGAAAAAACAATGTTGTCGGGGAATATACTGAGATACCGGCTACTAGACTAGACAGGATTGAGGTTCACAAGGAGGAGGTGTTAGCAATTCTGGCAAGTGTGAAAATAGATAAGTCCCCTGAGCCAGATGTGAGTTATCCTCGGATTCTCTGGGAAGTCAGGGAGGAGATTGCAGAGCCTTTGACTTTGATCTTTATGTCGTCATTGTCTACAGGAATAGTACGAGAAGACTGGAGGATAGCAAATGTTGGCCCCTTGTTTAAGAAGGGGAGTAGAGACAACCCTGGTAATTACCCCAATAAACATTGAGAGGGGAGTAAAACAGGGCGACCCACTCTCACCAATCTTATGTAACATCGTTTTGGATCCGTTGGTATAATCTCTGGAGAAGGCCAACTCAGGGCTCTCCATGCCCCTGGGCGGCAGAAGAGTCAACTGCCCGACTTTGGCCTTCATGGATGACATTGCCCTTGTGAGCGACTCCCACATCGGAATGGCAAGGAATCGGAAGCTGCTCCAGGCATACTGTGACCAAACAGGCCTCAGTATTAACGTAGCGAAGACAAAGGGATTCCACTTCATGTTTAAAAGGAAGACCTTCTTATACAACCACTTCGAAAACTGGAAGCTGTGAAATGAATCCATAGCCTACATACCCCCAGGTGACACAGAGAAGTACCTGGGTGCCTGTATCGATCCGTGGGCAGGTGTGACAGAAGGGGAGTGGGAGGAGAAGCTTAAGACCTGGCTTAAAGGAATACAGGCAGCACCACTCTGACCACGACAATGGTTAGAAATCCTGAAAACACATGTCCTCCCCAGACTGTACTTCCACTTGATCCTAACCGTGATTTGGAGATGCCGGTGTTGGACTGGGGTGTACAAAGTTAAAAATCACACAACACCAGGTTATAGTCCAACAGGTTTAATTGGAAGCACTAGCTTTCGGAGTGCTGCTCCTTTATCAGGTGGTAGTGCACTCCACTATCATCTGATGAAGAAGCGACGCTCCAAAAGCTAGTGCTTCCAATTAAACCTGTTGGACTATAACCTGGTGCTGCATGATTTTTAACTTTGATCCTAAGCGAAGCATCTCAGATTACCCTCATAAAACTAGATCAAATCATCCGTAACGCCACTAAAGAATTCCTCCCCCTCCCACCTCATCCCTCTAACGGAGTCCTGTACGCCAGCAACAGGAATGGCGGTCTAGGTGTCCCAAAGCTGGAGTACAAATTCCATCCGCAATTGTTCACAAACGTGAAGTATTTGAGACGTCCAGTGATGTGGTCATTCGGGCCTCCTTTCAGTATAAAAGAGAGAGCAACACAGAGACCATTGCAGGACTGCACGAGCCCAAGGTCCTTAAAGAAATGAAAGATTTCCTACCCAGCAGCCATAACAGCGGTGAAGAGGAAATGGACCCAATGATCCACATCCAGGCCAACATGCCAGCACTCCAGGTGGCAGACGCTGGGTGACAGAAACCACCCAACAGGAATGCAGGATGGAGGGAATGGGAATTCGAAAAGCTGGAATTTCAAGGGGCAGGGCATCCAATAGACGACAAGATCTCTAACTCATGGTTAAAAGCAGCAAACCAGCAAAAATCTTCGAGGTTTATAAACAGCTTGTGCCTGCAGTGTAATCTATACCCGACAAGAGCTACACTATCTAGAGGAAGACTAAACTGTAAAAAAATTGTGCCGAAGGTGTAAGACAGCAGTCGAGACAATCTCATACATCTCAGGATGCTGCCCATTTGTAAAGAACGCTCGCATGAAACGCCAGAACAAGATCGCTGACCAGTTGCAAAAACATGTCAGTAAGTATGGCCAGACATCGTACGCAAAAGATGGCTCACTATGGAAACCCGATCTTATATTTAAGAAAGATCAAAAGATTGTGGTAGTAGATGTCAGTCTG
This sequence comes from Chiloscyllium punctatum, assembly GCF_047496795.1. NCBI lineage: Eukaryota > Metazoa > Chordata > Chondrichthyes > Orectolobiformes > Hemiscylliidae > Chiloscyllium > Chiloscyllium punctatum. The sequence goes on from NC_092755.1 coordinate 80,178,101, forward strand.
GTACGAGAATGATAGTAAGGCTCTGGAAATGACAAATGCCAAGTACAAACACCTGAATGCTGAGATAATGGAACTGACAGGAGGCTTGGAACCCAAGCACTTTGGCTTCGTGATGGGCGCACGAGGCAAGTGGCTGGGCATGAATAACCGCCTCAGGAAATTCCTCGGCATCGAGAGATTCAATACCTTCACCCAAATGACATCAAGACTCACGTTGTCACTGACACTCGAATTGTTACAACTCTTCAGTGTCAAGCGAGCAAACAACTGCAAGGCGACGACGGCCCGAGACAAGGATCGGCTAACCCCCACCAAAAAAAAGATACAAAATTAAAAATAAAATAGGTGGCGCCGAACCACCAACACCACAATAGTTCTGACCCCATACAGATGGAGGACCTAGACTGACGAAAGACCACCAACACCCAAGTCTCATATACCATTAGTACCATGCCGGCCCTTGGCCTGTGGTGATGCCAGAGAGTCCAAAACATCGCCAAGCGATGTAAAGACTCGAAAAAGGCACTCCTGTGAGTGTTTCAAAATAGACCAATCAGCCTTACTTCAGTTATGAGTAAAGTGTTGGAAAAGATTATAACAGGTAGGATTTATAATCATCTATTAAGGAATAATTTGATTAGGGATAGTTAACACGCTTTTATGAAGGGTAGGTTGTGCCTCACAAACCTTATTGAGTTCTTTGAGGTGGTGACCAAACAGGTGGATGAGGGTAAAGTGGTTAATGTGGTGTATAGGGATTTCAGTGAGGCATTTGATAAAGTTCCCCACGATAGACTATTGCAGAAAATACGGAGGCATGGGATTCAGGGTGATTTAGTGGTTTAGATCAGAAATTGGTGAGCTGAAAGAAGACAGAGGTTGGTGGTTGATGGGAAATATTCAGCCTGGAGTTCAGTTACTAGTGGGGTACCACAGGGATCGGCTTTGGGTCCACAATGCTTATCGTTTTTATGAATGACCTGAATAAGGGCGTAGAAGGATGGGTTGGTAAATTTGCAGATGACACTAAGGTCAGTGGAGTTGTGGATGGTGCTGAAGGATGTTGTAGGTTACAGAGAGACATAGATAAGCTGCAGAGCTGGGCTGAGAGGTGGCAAATAGAGTTTAATGCGGACAAGTGTGAGGTGTTTAACTTTGGAAGGAGTAAGAGGAATACAGAGTATTGGGCTAATGGTAAGATTCGTGGTAGTGTAGATGAGCAGAGAGATCTCGGTGTCCAGGTACACAGATCCTTCAAAGTTGCCACCCAGGTTGATAGGGTTGTTAAGGAGGCACATGGTGTGTTCGCTTTTATTGGTGGAGGGATTGAGTTTTGGAGCCACGAGGTCATGTTGCAGCTGTACAAAACTCTGGTGCGGCTGCACTTGGAATATTGCGTACAGTTCTGGTCAGTGCACTATAGGAAGGATGTGGAAGCTTTGGAAAGGGTACAGAGGAGATTTACCAGGATGTTGCCTGATATGAAGGGAAGGTCTTATGAGGAAAGGCTGAGGGACTTGAGGCTGTTTTCATTAGAGAGAAGAAGGTTGAGAGGTGACTTCATAGAGGCATACAAGATGATCAGTGGATTAGATAGGGTGGACAGGGAGAGCCTTTTTCATCGGATGGTGATGGCTCGCTTGAGGGGATATAGCTTTAAATTGAGGGGTGATAGATATAGGACAGATGTCAGAGGTAGATCCTTTACTCAGAGAGTAGTAGGGGCGTGGAACGTACTGCCTGCAACAGTAGTAGACTCACCAAGTTTCAGGGCATTTAAATGGTCATTGGATAAACATATCGATGATAGTGGAATAGAGTTGGTTAGATGGGCTTCACATTGGTTCCACAGGTTGGCGCAACATCAAGGGCTGAAGGACCTGTACTGTGCTGTATTGTTCTATCTTCCATGTTCTAACATATGAGTTCCCTGATTGGGGCTGTTAACCTGCTCTAATCAGGGAGACCTGACTGACAGATATAAACAGGAGAGTCAGGGGTTCTGTTCACTCTGAGAGCTGGCTCTGAGGGAGCTGGATCAGGGTCAAGGACTCTCCCCGTGTAAATAAAGGGGGAACCGGTGACGGGATACCGGCCTCTGGGGAGTTATTTCAATCATGAAGCCCTGAGATACTCTGTATAACTTCAAGTCTTTATGATCATTGTTTTCTTCTGTTTTGTGATATGGGTGTAACTCAGAATGGACAGTAGGTGCTGACCCAGCCAATGGCACCCATGTCACATTAATGAATTTTTAAAAATCTAAACACCACGCAGTGAAATGCTCTCTGCTAATGTGACAGTCACCCTATGCCTCTCACCAAGCATTAATTCTGCAGTGTGAGCATATAACAACAACAACTTACATTTATGAAGCATCCTTAACTCAGTAAAATCAGCGTGAGGTACAATACAAAAGGTTATTAAACATAATTCAAATTTGGAACAGATGACCAAATCTTGATTTATAAATAAGAGGTGGGATATAAAAAGTGACTTGAATGATGAGAGACAGACTGATGGAATTCTAGACCTTGGGACCCAGACAGCTGAAGGCAAGACCACTAATGGTGGAGTTATGAAAGGTGGATAAAGATGCCAGAATTAGGGGAAAAGAGAGATCTGAGAGGGTTGTAGGGCTGGAGAAGGCTACTGCAATAGGGTGGGGCCAGGTAACAGACAGATTTGAAAACTAGGCTGAGACTTTTAATCTTTACCATTTGATTACAAAGTGTTCTATATTAACGACAGCATCACAACCTGAAATGGAAAGTGATTTCACACCACATGCAAATCATATAAAACAATGAAATCAAGTTCAGAAGTATAATTATTGCAATTAGTTTACAGCCAGAACATTTGGTTAATGTTATTACTCCCCTTCACTCACTGAGGCAGACTTCAGACAGATTTAACACCAGTTCTTAACAAGAAATGAAATATAATGCAGCATCAAATATGGATATAATTAAATTCATATGACTGCAGGCATAATATACTGTGATGAAAGGAAAAATTACAAAGACTGGAAATCTGACTAAATGATTTCAGTCGCCAGAGTTCTGGAATTTTCTCGGTAAATCATCTCTGTCTCTCCACTTTGCTTAAAGGCGAAATACTGCAGATACTGGAAATCTGTAACAAACACAGAGAATTCTGGTGAAAATCAGCAGGTCTGGCAGCATCTGTGGAGAGAGAACCAGGATTAACTTCTTGAGCATTGGTGTTGAGGGAGTGAATGTTGTAGATGGTGGATGGGGTGTTGCTCAAACAGGATCACTTTGTCCTGAATGGTGTGGATATTCTTCCAGGTAAGTGGGGAGTATTCCATCACATTCCTGACTTGTGCCTTGCAGATGGTGGGCAGGCTTTGGGGAGTTACTCACTGCAGGATTCCTAGCCTCTCACCTCTTGTAGCCACAGTATTGATTTTATCAAACACATCCACTAATCTACAGCAGAAGGTTCTCAGCCTCCTCCTTCACTGAAAGCAAATGTAAATCTGGAACTCTCATTCAAAAAGAAAACTGCACATGTTGGAGGTCAATTTGAGCCTTCTACACTGAGGTAAGGATATTGAGGAACATGGAGTATAAAGAGGGGTAAATGATGTAGATTTACACATCAGGCAAGCGAATCTCAAATAAATAAAATACTGTGGATACTGGAAATCTGAAATAAAATCAGACCTGCTGAGTTTCTCTGGCATTCTCTAAGCTTGTCTCTACCTTACTTTACTTTCCTCCTTGACCAAGGCTTTCAGCAATTCCCCATATCTCACCTTATACATTTGGTGCCAAGTTTGCTTTGAGAACGCTCCTGTGAAATGCCCTGGGTCATCACATTACTATTGTAAAGGCACGATAAAACTACTAGTGGCTGAAGTAAAGTGTAGAGATCTATATCTGCTCATTAGTGTCTCGTTTCTAAGCTAGATCCTCACGGATCCAAAAGGCAACAATCCATGTTTTTCCATCAATTCTCACCATTTAAGTTAACTATTTTTAGCAATGTCTATGCCACAGAATTTGCCAGTGAGTGGCATCATCTGCTCATTAGTTAAGGGTCTTCATTCACACTGGAACGGAGGGAGATGCTGGCGCAGACTGGAAATCTAAAACCCCAATTTGCCCCCTCGTACACACTGACGTCAATCATCCTAGGAAAAAGACTTTCACTGTCTACCCTATCTAATCTTCTGATCATCTTGTATGTTTCTATCAAATCCCCTCTTAGCCTTCTTTTTTCCAATGAGAACAGACCCAAGTCTCTCAGCCTTTCCTCATAACACCTTCCCACTAGACAAGGCAACATCCTGGTAAATCTCCTCTGCATCTTTTCCAATGCTTCCACATCCTTCCTGTAATGGTGCGACCAGAACTGTACACAATATTCCAAGTGCGGCCGCACCAGCGTTTTGTATAGTTGCAGCACGATATTGCGGCTCCAGAACTCAATCCCTCCACCAATAAAACCTAACACACTCTATAACTTCTTAACAGCGCTATCAACCTGGGTAGCAACTTTCAGGGATCTATGCATATGGACTCCAAGATCCCTCTGCACATCCACACTACCAAGAATCTTTCCATTGACCCATATGGCCACTCTGAACTATCCTCTGGACAATTAGGGAGGGGCAATAAATGCTGGCCCAGCCAGGAATGCCCACATCCAGGAACAAATTTTAAAAATAACAAATGGATATCTGAGCAATGGGAAAAACAGTCTATCTGCTTAACCAAAGGATTTACAGAGAGACTGAGCAAGGATAAAGAATGAAATCAGGGAATTTGATCCAATTCAGTTCTGGAAAGTGAAAGAAAAAGATAGAAAGACAGATTTGTTTAAGACATTAAAAAGAAAAATGCGTGAAAATTGTTTGAAAACCATATCCAAAATGTATATAAACGATTTGGAGGTTCCGGTATTAGACTGGGGTGTACAAAGTTCAAAATCACACAACACCAGGTTAGAGTCCAACAGGTTTATTTGGAAGCACACTGGCTTTTGGAGCGACGCTCCTTCTTCCACCTGATGAAGGAGCGTCTCTCCAAAAGCTAGTGTTTCCAAATAAATCTGTTAGTATGTAAATGAGACCCACACTTCCAAGCATTCCTTTTCTGGGATGAAGTGGGTAAGTAGAATTGCAGGAACAGATATCATACCATTACAATAGTTTTTAATCTGCAAAATACCAGCTGTAACTTTCTGCATTGAGTTTAATGGGCAAGTAAATCCCCAAACACCCACTGACAAGGCACAAGTCAGGAGGGTGAGGGAATACTCCCCACTTGCCTGGATGGGGGCAGCTCCAACAACACTCAAGAAGCTCGACACCATCCAGGACAAAGCAGCCCCCGTAATTGTCACCACATCCACAACATTTCTGCCTCCACCACAGACACTCGGTAGCAGCAGTGTGTACTATCTACAAGATGCACTGCAGATATTCACCAGTTCCTTTGGCAGCACCTTCCAAACTCTCAGCATCTCCTGCTTAGAAGCACAAAGGCAACCAATACATGGGACTATTACCCCCTGCAATTCAAGCCACTCCCCATCCTGACTTGGAAATATATCACCGTTCCTTCACTGTCACTGGGTCAGGATCCTGGAATTGCCTCCCTAAGGGACATTGTGGGTCTACCCACAGCACATGGACTGCAGCGGTTCAAGAAGGCAGCTCACCACAATCTTGTGAAAGTTAACTGGCGATGGGCAGTAACAAAATCCTGTTAGTGACAAGCACCACTCATATTTCCATTCCACCGCAGCAGTGTGAAACTGCTAATTACACCTGGTTCTCAAACCTTTTGAGATACTTTACCGTTCCGAGGTAATGAAATTGACTGGGGCCTTTTCAGCTGTGAAAGTGGTGACCTTTGGCCTCTTCACAATCAGGGAGGTCACATAATTTTGTGCATTATAATTATACAGATAACTAATGTAAGATTGTCAGTCAGGCATGTGGTGCAGCACAGAAAGATCACAAGAACATAAGATATCGGAGCAGGCTATTCAGCCCATCAAGTCTGCTCTGCCATTCAATCACAGCTGATATTTTCTCAATTCCATTCTCCTGCCTTCTCCCCTTAATCCTTGGTTCTCTTACCAATCAAGAACCTATCTATCTCTGTCTTAAAGATACTCAGTGACCTGCCCTCCACAGCCAATGAGTTCAACAGATTCCCCACTCTCTGGCTGAAGAAATTCCTCTTCATCTCAGTTCTAAAGGGTCGTTCCTTCACCCTTAGGCTGTGTCCTCGGGTCCTAGTCTCTCCAACTGGAAACATCTTCTCCATGCCCACTCTATCCAGGCCTCTCAGTATTCTGTAAGTTTCAACCAGATCCCAACCCCTCCCAATCGTCCTAAACACCATCAAGTTACGGACCCAGAATCCTCAATCCCTCCTCATATGACAAGCCCTTCATCCCCAGGATCACTCTTGTGAAACTCCTCTGGACCTCCTCCAAGACTATCACATCCTTCCTTAGATACAGGGCCCAAAACTGCTCACAATATTCCAAACGTGTGTCCTGGTAATGACAAGTATTAATGCACAGGGTCCTGTTTGTCACCGACAGAAAGGATATGTGCAAGACTGTTTCAAATCACTAAACCTGGTAATGACCATTCTGATTGATCCCACAGGCCTTATCAATTAGAGTCAAACTGCCTGGTTTACATTTAATCAAAGCTGATGTAGTTAATTATCAGTCAATATCTAACTGGTGAATTCTCCATAGCAACACATTGACAGAGTCCATATAGTAATCAATCAGCACACTCCTCTTCTATAGAATAAAAATGATCTTCCACTTTACTTTGGTATGGTTGTAAATTGTCATAATGTTGTCAAGTCAAAAATGTGATTTTCTTTTAACAGCAAATCTCAAACTTTCAAAAATGAATGTCATTAAATGTAATGTTATTTTCTGAGCAAATCCCAGCTTCACAATGTTGGCTAGGCAGCATTTATGTGTCTATCCACAGGTGCAATTCAACTAGTTAATGACCATCTGCTCTCATTCCAGCCCTCATATCATAGTCTAGAATTCACTGGGGGTGACACATTGAGGCTCAAATCAGAGAGAGATTGTTATAGACCAGAATACACCAGGCCTCAGGCTGATTGATGACTCAGCCTTTAAGTATTACAGTGCCTGCCACTACCTATTGACTCAAGCAAAGATGTGATAATATAATGGTTATGTTACTGAACTAGTACTCCTGAGGCAGAAACAGAAATTGCTGGAGAAACTCAGCAGGTCGAGCAGCAATTCTAGAGAGAAAGCAGTGTTAATGTTTCAGGTCCAGTGACCTTTCTTTAGAAATGGGGTAAAAAGATCACTGGACCCAGAATGTTATCTCTGATTTCTCTCCACAGATGGTGCCAGACGTAAAATCATACAACATGGAAACAGGCTCTTCGCTGCAACTAGTCAATGCTGACCATGTTCCCAAACTAAATTAATCCCACCTGCCTGTGCTCAGCCCATATCCCTCCAACCCTTTCCTACTTACGTACTTATTCAATTATCTTTTAAATGGTATATTTGTACTTGAAGCCACAACTTCTTCTGGTAATTCATCCCTCACACAAACTATTCTCAGGGTAAAAATATTGCCCCTAATATTCTTTTTAAAACTTTCTCCTGTCACCTTAAAAATATGCCCTCTAGTTTTGAACTGCCCCACCCTATGAAAAGACTCTTGCCAATAACCTTCTCTATGCCCCTCGTGATTTTACAAACCTCTACAAGGTGACCGCTCAACCTCCTATACTCCAGTGAAAAAAAACTGCCAGCCTATCTAGCTTGTTATTACAAATCAAACCCTCTGTTGTTGGAAGAAATATCACAGAGGAGTCTTGAGTTCTGCATTCAGCAGTACAAACAAGATTTATTCACAGCTCTTCTATCACACAGGCAGGGGAAGAGGGTAAAAGCCAGAGACAGCTCAGAATCTGGCTTTCACATGGGGCCCAGTTGCCCTCTTAATTACAGCTCAGATTGGAAGAGTGGTCAATGATACTCTAGCTTTTCCCAGCTGAATACAACATTTTTATATATTCTGTGTTACAATAACTACATGCAACATTGATGTCATTGTTAGCCATATCCCCCTTAATCTATACATCGAATCTGGTCAACATGTGATCAATGCTGGATAACTCTATTGACAGCCCTCGGTCCTCCCATAATCTCAGAATGTTTACCAGATTCTTCTATCATCCATCTTCGGGATCTTACAATGCTCTGACAGTTACACTCCTCCCTAGATATTTGCCAGCTGCACTGCATCATTCCCTCCTTCTTTCACATCTGTCCGCTCCACCCTCTGCTCCGACCTATCATCATCACTCCCACCTGCATCTACCCATCACCTTCCAAGGTACATTACCCCCAGCCTCAGGCACCACCCCCTCCCTCTAATTTATCTCTTAACCCCAACCCCCACCTGCTACGTTCCTGATGAAGGGCTTATGCCGGAAACGTTGACTCTCCTGCTCCTGGGATACTGACTGACCTGCTGTGCTTTTCCAGCACCGTTCCTTCTGACTCTGCATAATTTGCTAATAACCTAAATATTTGCTCATCACTAAGCCTGCTCCAATTTCTCAACTAATTTTAGTCTGGAAGATTAGAAAGGATATTAATTTCTGCAAATTGTTTTAAAGGCCTTAAAATCAGCTCTGATATAAGGTTACTACAATTCTGTGTCACAGCTGACAAATTGAGCACATCCTCGCTCTCTCTCTCTCTCTCTGTCAGCCTGAGAGATCAAACAAACAGTCCTTCTGACTTGCCGCTAAAGTTTGCATGCTGTAAGTGAATTTTAAACTAAAGGTTTCATTTTTAAATAAACCTTAACTGTTTCTACTTTAAACACTTTCCATTACTAACCTACTTCACTTAATAAAAAAAACTATTCGAATTCCCCTGATAAATGTGAAATTCAATCACTTTACAACGTTAACAAGTCATTAAATGAAACTTGTTCATATTCCACAAGTAACCAGGGGACATAAGCACAGCTTTACTCTGTATTTTGTAATCTATCTCTGTCACTCCTCACTCGATGTTTGGATTTAAGAATCTGCACTAAAGCTGCAATTAGATTACTTACAGTGTGGAAACAGGCCCTTCGGCCCAACAAGTCCACACCGCCCCGCTGAAGCGCAACCCACCCATACCCCTACATCTACCCCTTACCTAACACTACAGGCAATTTAGCATGGCCAATTCACCTGACCTGCACATCTTTGGACTGTGGGAGGAAACCAGAGCACCCGGAGGAAACCCACACAGACACGGGGAGAATGTGCAAACTCCACACAGTCAGTTGCCTGAGGCAGGAATTGAACCCGGGTCTCTGGTGCTGTGAGGCAGCAGTGCTAACCACTGTGCCACCGTGCCGCCCACAATTATCTATCTCTCCATGTTTTGCAATCTCTTTTGCTCTCTTCCCTAATAATGCATTGGGCCCCCTTTACTGCATATAGACATTTGCTCGAGGACGATAACAAACCTTCCCACAATAATTTGTTGTTTTCATTTCTAATTTTACAATTGCCAGGAAGTTCAGAACATTATAGGATCAGACTTTCCCTTCTTTTCAGTAGATAACAAACTTATGGCTAAATGAAGCCTTGCCAAAATGCCTCCTCTTATTAAAATGCTTATATATAGAAATCTTGTTTATAGAAATGCTTGTTTATAGAAATCTGATTAAATTTGCTGATGTTTCTTCCTATGGAGCATCTTATCCTATCCAGTATCTCTACATACAGACCACAAGTCTGGCTCTGAACATCTGCTTTATGAGCTGCCAACCTTTTTCCGCCATCTTGTGTCAGCTAATAAAAAGCCCCAGGAGGCCATCTTGTCAACTTTAGTCATGGGCTGCGACAACACTCTCCATTCCTGGCAACATCCTGGTAAATCTTTTCTGAACCCTCTCAAATGTAATGATATCCTTCCTATAGCAGGGCAACCAGAACTGCACACTATACTTCTGAGGTTCAACACATCGTTGATTTTTAAGGAGCCCTATTCTTTCTCTCTAGTTGCTGTTTTGCTATGAACATTCTTGTAGAATTTCTTTGGATTATCCTTAACCTTATCTGTCAAGGCTATCTCATATCCCCCCTTTGCGCTCCTGGTTTCCCTCTTAAGAATACCCTATACTTTTTATACTCTTCAAGACATCCATTTGATCCCAGTTGTCTATATCTAATATATTATTCTTTCTTATTCTTAACTAGAACCGCAATATCTTTATTCATCCATTGCGTCCTACTCTTACCAGTTTTATCTTTCCCTCCAACAGGAACATAATGCCCTTGAACTCTTGTTATTACACATTTCAAAGCCTCCCACATGTCAGTTGTCTCTTTATCTGCAAACAGTCTACTCCAATCAATTTCTGAAAGTACTTTGTTCAGACTATTAAAATTTGCCTTATTCTAATTAAGAACCTTAACTTTTAGAGTCCTAGAGATGTACAGCATGGAAACAGAACCTTTGGTCCAACCCGTCCATGCCGACCAGAAATCCTAAATTAGCCTCGTCCCATTTGCCAGCACCCGGCTCGTATCCCTCCAAACGCTTCCTATTCATATACCCATCCAGTTGCCTTTTAAATGTTGTAATTGTACCAGCCTCCAACACTTCCTCTGGCAGCTCATTCCATACATGTACCAACCTCTGTGTGAAAAAGTTGCCCCTCAGGTCTCTTTTATATCTTTCCCCTCTCACCCTAAACTAATACCCTCTACTTCTGGACTCCACAACCCCACAGAAAAGACCTTGCCTATTTACCCTATCCATGCTCCTCATGATTTTATAAACCTCTATAAGGCGTCCGATGCTCCAGGTAAAACAGCCCCAGTCTATTCAGCCTCTCCCTGTAGCTCAAACCCTCCAACACTGGCAACATCCTTGTAAATCATTTCTGAACCCTTTCAACTTTGATAATATATTTCCAATAGGAAGGAGACCAGAATTGCACACAATATTCCAACAGTGGCCTAACCAATGTCCTGTACAGCCACAATATGACCTCCCAACTCCTCTACTCAATGCTCTGACCAACAAAGGAAAACATACTAAACGCCTTCTTCACTACCCTATCGACCTGTGACTCTATTTCAAGGAGCTATGAACCTTCACTCCAAGGTCTCTTTGTTCAGCAACACACCTCAGGACCTTAGCATTAAGTGTAGAAGTCCTGCTCTGATTTGCCTTTCCAAATGCAGCCCCTCGCATTTATCTAAATTAAACTCCAGCTGCCACTCCTCAGCCCCTTGGCCCATCTGATCAAGATCCTGTTGTACTCTGAGGTAACCTTCTTCACTGTCCACTACACCTCCAATTTTTGTGCTTTCTACAAACTTACAAACCAGACCTCATATGTTTACATCCAAATCATTTATCCATAACTATTTTAAAACTAATAGAATGATGATCACCAGTTCCAAAGGATTCCGCTACTAACACTTCAGGCACTTGCCCTGCCTTACTTCCCAAGAGAAGGTCAAGGTTTGTTCCACTTCTAGTAGTGTACATTTACATATTGATAAAGAAAATTATTTGGACCTGTTTCACAAATTCTTCACCATCTAAGCCTTTAACGATTTGGTGAAATTTTCCAGCAATTTCTGTTTAGTAATCCTGCAGATTCGACTAATAATCACAGACCACAAGATCAGTATGACCTCTAATAATCACAGACCCCAAATACCAGCGTACCCTCTAATAATCACAGATCCCAAATGCCAGCGTACCTTCTAATAATCACAGACCCCAAATGCCAGCGTACCCTCTAATAATCATAGACCCCAAACACAAGTGTACCCTCTAATAATCACAACCCCAAATACCAGCGTACACTCTAAAAATCACAGACCCCAAATACCAATGTACCCTCTTATACTCACAGACCCCAAACACCAGCGTACCTTCTACAATCACAGACCCCAAACACCAGCATACCCTCTAATAATCACAGACCCAAGTACCAGCGTAACCTCTATAATCACAGATCCCAAACACCAGCATACCCTCTAATAATCACAGACCCCAAGTACCAGCGTGACCTCTATAATCACAGATCCCAAATACCAGCATACCCACTAATAATCACAGACCCCTAACACCAGCGTACCTTCTATAATCACAGACCCCAAATACCAGCGTTCCCCCATATAATCACAGACCCCAAATACCAGTGTACCTTCTAATAATCACAGACCCCAAATGCCAGCGTAAACTCTATACTCACAGACCACAAATACCAGTGTTCCCCCTAATAATCACAGACCCCAAATACCATTGAACCCTCTAATAATCACAGACCCCAAATACCAGCGTACCCTCTAATAATCAGACCCCAAATACCAATGTACGCTCTAATAATCACAGACCCCAAACACCAGCATACCCTCTAACAATCACAGACCCCAAATACCAGCGTATCCTCCAATAATCACAGACCCCAAACACCAGCGTACTCTCTAATAAATACAGCCCCCAAAGACCACTGTACCCTCAAATAATCACAGACCCCAAACACCAGCATACTCTCTAATAATCACAGACCCCAAATACCAATGTACCCTCTAATATTCACAGACTCCAAACACCAGCATACCCTCTAATAATCAGACCCCAAATGCCAGTGTACCCTCTAATAATAACAGACCCCAAATACCAATGTACCCTCTAATAATCACAGACACCAAACAACACCATACCCTCTAATACTCACAGACCCCAAACACCAGGGTACCCTCTAATAATCACAGACCCCGAACACCAGCGTACCCTCAAATAATCACAGACCCCAAATACCAGCGTTACCCCTAATAATCACAGACCCCAAAAATACCACTGTACCCTCTAATAGTGACAGACCCCAAATACCAGCGTACCCTCTCATAATCACAGACCACAAATGCCAGCGTAACCTCTATACTCACAGACCCCAAACACAAGCGTTCCCCCTAATAATCACAGACCCCAAATACCAGTGAACCCTCTAATAATCACAGACCCAAATACCAGTATACCCTCTAATAATCACCGACCCCAAATACCAGCATACACTCTAATAATCACAGACCCCAAAGACCAGCATACCCTCGAATAATCACAGATCCCAAATACCAATGTACCCTCTAATAATCACAGACTCCAAAGATCAGTGTATCCTCTAATAATCACAGATCCCAAATGCCAGCGTACCTCTAATAATCACAGATCCCAAATGCCAGCATACCTCTAATAATCACAGACCCCAAATACCAGCGTACTCTCAAATAATCACAGACCCCAAACACCAGCGTACCCTCTAATAATCAGACCCCAAATACCAATGTACGCTCTAATAATCACAGACCCCAAACACCAGCATACCCTCTAACAATCACAGACCCCAAATACCAGCGTATCCTCCAATAATCACAGACCCCAAACACCAGCGTACTCTCTAATAAATACAGCCCCCAAAGACCACTGTACCCTCAAATAATCACAGACCCCAAACACCAGCATACTCTCTAATAATCACAGACCCCAAATACCAATGTACCCTCTAATATTCACAGACTCCAAACACCAGCATACCCTCTAATAATCAGACCCCAAATGCCAGTGTACCCTCTAATAATAACAGACCCCAAATACCAATGTACCCTCTAATAATCACAGACACCAAACAACACCATACCCTCTAATACTCACAGACCCCAAACACCAGGGTACCCTCTAATAATCACAGACCCCGAACACCAGCGTACCCTCAAATAATCACAGACCCCAAATACCAGCGTTACCCCTAATAATCACAGACCCCAAAAATACCACTGTACCCTCTAATAGTGACAGACCCCAAATGCCAGCGTACACTCTAATAATCACAGACCCCAAAGACCAGTGTACCCTCTAATTATCTTAGACCCCAAACACCAGCGTACCCTCTATAATCACAGACCCCAAATACCAGTGTACCCTCTAATAATCACAGACCCCAAATATCAGCGTACCCTCTAGTAATCACAGACCCCAAATACCAGAGTAACCGCAATAATCACAGACCCCAAATACCAGCGTACCCTCTAATAATCACAGACCCCAAATACCAGCATACCCTCTAATGATCACAGACCCTAAAGACCAGCGTAACCTCTAATAATCACAGACCCCAAATACCAGCGTACCCTCTATAATCACAGACCCCAAATACCAGTGTACCCTCTAATAATCTTAGACCCCAAACACCAGCATACCCTCTAATAATCACAGACCCCAAATACCAATGTACCCTCTAATTTTCATAGACTCCAAATACCAGCGTAGCCTCTATGAACAAAGACCCCAAATACCAGCATACCCTCTATACTCACAGACCCCAAATAACAATGTACTCTCTAATAATCACATACCCCAAGTACCAGCGTATCCTCTAATAATCAGAGACCCCAAAGACCAGTGTACCCTCTAATAATCACAGACCCCAAATACCAGCGTACCCTATATTAACACAGACCCCAAACACCAGTGTACCCTCTAATAATCACAGATCCCAAATACCAGCGTACCCTCTAATAATCACTGACCCCAAATACCAGCGTACCCTATATTAATACAGACCCCAAATACCAGCGTAACCTCTATAAATCACAGACCCCAAACACCAGCGTAACCTCTAATAATCACAGACCCCAAATACCAGCGTAACCTCTGTAATCACAGACCCCAAATACCAGCGTTCCCCCTAATAATCACAGACCCCAAATACCAGTGTACCCTCTAATAATCTTAGACCCCAAACACCAGCATACCCTCTAATAATCACAGACCCCAAATACCAGCATACCCTCTAATAATCACAGACCCCAAAGACCAGTGTACCCTCAAATAATCACAGACCCCAAACACCAGCGTACCCTCTAATAATCACAGACCCCAAATATCAGCGTACCCTCTAGTAATCACAGACCCCAAATACCAGAGTAACCGCAATAATCACAGACCCCAAATACCAGCGTACCCTCTAATAATCACAGACCCTAAAGACCAGCGTACCCTCTAATAATCACAGACCCCAAACCCCAGTGTAGCCTCTATAATCACAGACCCCTAACACCAGCATATTCTCGAGAATCACAGACCCCAAATACCAGTGCCCCCTCTATAATCACAGACCCCAAACACCAGTGTACCCTCTAATAATCACAGACCCCAAATACCTGTGTACCCTCTATAATCACAGACCCCAAGACCATCCTACCCTCTAATATTCATGGATCCCAAGATCTAATGCCTTCTAATAATTAGAGACCCCCAACTACCCTCTAATAATCACAGACCCTAAATAACAGTGTACCCTCCAATAATCACAGACCCCAAACACCAGCGTATTCTCTATAATCACAGACCTCAAATACCAGTGCACCCTCTATAATCACAGACCCCATATACCAGTGTACCCTCTAATAATCGCAGACCCCAAATACCAGTGCACCCTCTATAATCACAGACCCCATATACCAGTGTACCCTCTAATAATCGCAGACCCCAAACACCAGCGTACCCTCTAATAATCACAGACCCCAAATACCAGAGTATCCTCTAATAATCACAGACCCCAAATACCAGCATATCCTCCAATAATCACAGACCCCAAAGACCAGTGTACCCTCTAATAATCCACAAAGACCAGCTTACCCTTTAATTTCTTTCTGCTTCTTGACCCTGTGATGTCCAAGAGCCTTACAGCTTAGAGGGAGTGCTGCATTAGACAATGAGATTTAACAGCAAGTAAAACCATTCAGCCCATTGAGTCTGCTCCACCATTTAATAAAACCATGCCTTAACCAGACAGCCTCAATTCCACCCTCCTGCCTTTTCCCTGTAACCCTTCATTCTGTAACAGATTATAAGTCTGTCCGTCTCAGCTTTGAACATACTTGTTGACCCAGTCTTGAGAGCTCTATGTGGTAAAGAATTCCACAGATTTACTATGCTCTGAGAGAAGAAATTCCTTTGTATATCTGTCATAAATGGGCAACTTTTTATTCTGGGATGATGCCTTCTGGTCTGAGATTCTCCCACTAGGGGAAGCAACCTTTCTGTATCTATTGAGTTTTGAGAAGATTTGTATCTCAGGTTGAGGTTCTGGATGTAGGTTTGCTCGCTGAGCTGGAAGGTTCATTTTCAGACATTTTGTTAAAACACTATGTAACATCTTCAGTGAGCCTCCAGATGAAGCACTGCTGATGATTCTTGCTTTCGACTTATTTGTTTGGGTTTCTTTGGGTTGGTGGTGTCATTTCCTGTGGTGATGTCATTTCCTGTTCTTTTTCTCAGGGGCCCAATGTGTTTGTTGATAGAGTTTCAGTTGGAATGCCATGCTTCGAAGAATACTTTCTGTATCTACCCTGACAAATTCCCAATGAATTCTCTAAATTTCACTAACGCCTCCTCTCCTCTTCTAAACTTTAATAAATATAAGCCCCAAGTACTCACCATCTCCTCATAAGAAAATCCTTCCATAGCTGATATTAGCAATAAACCTTTTCTGGACTCCAACGTCAAATAAACCTTTCCTTCAATAATAGGCCCAAATGTGTTAAAAGTATTTCATCTGTGATCTATTACCTTGGATAGTTTTACCAAAACCTTCCTGCTTTTATACACCATTCATTTTCACATAAAGGCTAACATTCTATTTGCCTCAAATGTTAGTCTTTTGTGACTCATGCCTGTGGCCCGACAGATCCCTCTATTTTGTAACTTTCTGCAATCTTTCTCCATTTGAATAATATTCAGCACTTCTAATCAGGAGTCGGCTGCAACCTTTTTCATTGGAGCATAGGAGGTTGAGAGGTGGCCTGATGGAGATTTAGAAAATCATGAGGGGCACAGAAAAGGTGACAGGCAGGTTTTTTTTTGCCTAGTCTAGGGGAGTCCAAAACTAGAGGGCACTAGGTTTAAAGTGAGAGGGGAAACATTTAAAAGGACCTGAGGGGCAACTTTTTGACACAGAGCGTGGCACGTGGAACAAGCTACCAGAGGAAGTGGTAGGGATAGGTACCATTACGACATGTAAAAGACATTTGGAAAGGTACATGGGTAGGAAAGGTTTAGAGGGATAGAGGCCAAATGCAGGCAAATGGGACTGATTCAGTTCAGGATATCTGTTCACCATGGAGGAGTTGGAACTAAGGTTCTGTTTCCATGCTGTATGATTTTAAGACTCTATGACCTGCATTCAAATCCCACCAAGGTAGCTGGGGAGTTTACATTCAGGTAATTAAATACATCTGTCCTCAGCCGTGGTGACCATGTATTTACTATATTGTTATAAACCCATCTGGTTCATTAATGAAGAGAATCTGCTGACCTTATCTGGTTTGGACCCTATACGACTTTTTAGTCATGGTCATAGCATTGAGTATTCATGAATAAATTAGTCCCATTTGCCTGCATTTAGTCCACATCCCTCCATACCTATCCCAACAATTACCTATCCAAATGTTTCTTAAAGGACAAAATTGTACTTCTAATTTAAACATGAACTGTGTTCTACATTTACTGCTGAATTTAAACACAGACGATGTTCCAAATTTAGTGTTTAATTTGAACATGAACTGTGTTCCACATTCACTCTTTAATTTGAACATGGACTGTGTTCCACTATCACTCTTTAATTTGAACATGGACTGTGTTCCACTATCACTCTTTAATTTGAACATGGACTGTGTTCCACTATCACTGTTTAATTTGAACATGGACTGTGTTCCACATTCACTGTTTAATTTGAACATGGACTGTGTTCCACTATCACTCTTTAATTTGAACATGGACTGTGTTCCACTATCACTGTTTAATTTGAACATGGACTGTGTTCCACTATCACTCTTTAATTTGAACATGGACTGTGTTCCACTATCACTCTTTAATTTGAACATGGACTGTGTTCCACATTCACTCTTTAATTTAAACATGGACTGTGTTCCACTATCACTCTTTAATTTGAACATGAACTGTGTTCCACATTCACTCTTTAATTTAAACATGGTCCGTGTTCCACATTCACTCTTTAATTTAAACATGGTCCGTGTTCCACTATCACTGTTTAATTTGAACATGGACTGTGTTCCACTATCACTGTTTAATTTGAACACGGACTGTGTTCCACTATCACTGTTTAATTTGAACATGGACTGTGTTCCACTATCACTGTTTAATTTGAACATGGTCCGTGTTCCACGATCACTGTTTAATTTGAACATGGACTGTGTTCCACTATCACTGTTTAATTTGAACATGGACTGTGTTCCACATTCACTCTTTAATTTGAACATGGACTGTGTTCCACTATCACTGTTTAATTTGAACATGGACTGTGTTCCACTATCACTGTTTAATTTGAACATGGACTGTGTTCCACTATCACTCTTTAATTTGAACATGGACTGTGTTCCACATTCACTCTTTAATTTAAACATGGTCCGTGTTCCACTATCACTGTTTAATTTGAACATGGACTGTGTTCCACTATCACTGTTTAATTTGAACATGGACTGTGTTCCACTATCACTGTTTAATTTGAACATGGACTGTGTTCCACTATCACTGTTTAATTTGAACATGAACTGTGTTCCACATTCACTCTTTAATTTGAACATGGACTGTGTTCCACATTCACTCTTTAATTTAAACATGGTCCGTGTTCCACTATCACTGTTTAATTTGAACATGGACTGTGTTCCACATTCACTCTTTAATTTGAACATGGACTGTGTTCCACATTCACTCTTTAATTTGAACATGGACTGTGTTCCACTATCACTGTTTAATTTGAACATGGACTGTGTTCCACTATCACTGTTTAATTTGAACATGGACTGTGTTCCACATTCACTCTTTAATTTGAACATGGACTGTGTTCCACTATCACTGTTTAATTTGAACATGGACTGTGTTCCACTATCACTGTTTAATTTGAACATGGACTGTGTTCCACTATCACTGTTTAATTTGAACATGGACTGTGTTCCACTATCACTCTTTAATTTGAACATGGACTGTGTTCCACATTCACTCTTTAATTTAAACATGGTCCGTGTTCCACTATCACTGTTTAATTTGAACATGGACTGTGTTCCACTATCACTGTTTAATTTGAACACGGACTGTGTTCCACTATCACTGTTTAATTTGAACATGGTCCGTGTTCCACTATCACTGTTTAATTTGAACATGGACTGTGTTCCACATTCACTCTTTAATTTAAACATGGTCCGTGTTCCACTATCACTGTTTAATTTGAACATGGACTGTGTTCCACTATCACTGTTTAATTTGAACACGGACTGTGTTCCACTATCACTGTTTAATTTGAACATGGTCCGTGTTCCACTATCACTGTTTAATTTGAACATGGACTGTGTTCCACATTCACTCTTTAATTTAAACATGGTCCGTGTTCCACTATCACTGTTTAATTTGAACACGGACTGTGTTCCACTATCACTGTTTAATTTGAACATGGACTGTGTTCCACTATCACTCTTTAATTTGAACATGGACTGTGTTCCACTATCACTGTTTAATTTGAACACGGACTGTGTTCCACTATCACTGTTTAATTTGAACATGGACTGTGTTCCACATTCACTCTTTAATTTGAACATGGACTGTGTTCCACTATCACTGTTTAATTTGAACATGGACTGTGTTCCACTATCACTGTTTAATTTGAACATGGACTGTGTTCCACATTCACTCTTTAATTTGAACATGGACTGTGTTCCACTATCACTGTTTAATTTGAACATGGACTGTGTTCCACTATCACTGTTTAATTTGAACATGGACTGTGTTCCACTATCACTGTTTAATTTGAACATGGACTGTGTTCCACTATCACTCTTTAATTTGAACATGGACTGTGTTCCACATTCACTCTTTAATTTAAACATGGTCTGTGTTCCACTATCACTGTTTAATTTGAACATGGACTGTGTTCCACATTCACTCTTTAATTTGAACATGGACTGTGTTCCACATTCACTCTTTAATTTGAACATGGACTGTGTTCCACTATCACTGTTTAATTTGAACACGGACTGTGTTCCACTATCACTGTTTAATTTGAACACGGACTGTGTTCCACTATCACTGTTTAATTTGAACATGAACTGTGTTCCACATTCACTCTTTAATTTAAACATGGTCCGTGTTCCACTATCACTGTTTAATTTGAACATGGACTGTGTTCCACTATCACTCTTTAATTTGAACATGGACTGTGTTCCACATTCACTCTTTAATTTAAACATGGTCCGTGTTCCACTATCACTGTTTAATTTGAACATGGACTGTGTTCCACTATCACTGTTTAATTTGAACACGGACTGTGTTCCACTATCACTGTTTAATTTGAACATGGTCCGTGTTCCACTATCACTGTTTAATTTGAACATGGACTGTGTTCCACATTCACTCTTTAATTTAAACATGGTCCGTGTTCCACTATCACTGTTTAATTTGAACATGGACTGTGTTCCACTATCACTGTTTAATTTGAACATGGACTGTGTTCCACTATCACTGTTTAATTTGAACACGGACTGTGTTCCACTATCACTGTTTAATTTGAACATGGACTGTGTTCCACTATCACTCTTTAATTTGAACATGGACTGTGTTCCACTATCACTGTTAAATTTGAACACGGACTGTGTTCCACTATCACTGTTTAATTTGAACATGGTCCGTGTTCCACTATCACTGTTTAATTTGAACACGGACTGTGTTCCACTATCACTGTTTAATTTGAACATGGACTGTGTTCCACTATCACTGTTTAATTTGAACATGGACTGTGTTCCACATTCACTGTTTAATTTACAGTGTTCATATTTACTGTCTAAATTAAACATGGACTGTGTTCCACATTTGCTACTGTCATAGGCTTCCTTCTTTTTCCTAACCAAAACCAGAATTTATCTAGTTATCCAGCATTCCCCCATCAGCCTTGCCTTTCACTCCAATACTATCTCTGGTCTCTTGATATTTCATTTTTGTAGGCTTCCCATTTTCCAGCCATCCCTTTACCTGTGAATAGCTGCAATTAAGTGAATCCTTAGAAGAGTAAAAAGGCAGTAGGAGTATACTTAAGAGGCAAATATGGAAGGCAAACAGGGGACATATGCTAGCTTTGGCAAATAGGGTTAAGGAGAATCCAAAGGCATTTCAGAAATGCATTAAGGTCAAAGGGTAACTAGGGAGAGAATAGGGCCCCTCAAAGATCAGCAAGGCAGCCTATGTTTGGAACCACAGGAGATGGGGTAGATACTAAACGAGTGTTTTGCATCAGTGATTACTGTGGAGAAGGACATGGAAGATATAGAATGTGGGGAGATAAATGGTGACATCTTGCAAATGTCCATATTACAGAGGAGGAAGTGTTGGATGTCCTAAAACGCACAAAGGTGGATAAATCCTCAGGACCTGATCAAGTGTACCCTAGAACTAAGTGGGAAGTTAGGAAGTGACTGCTGGGCCTCTTGCTGAGATATTTGCATCATCGATAGTCACAGATGAGGTGCCGGAAGACTAGAGGTTGGCAAACGTGGTGCCACTGTTTAAGCCAGGGAACTATAGACCGGAGAGCCTGATCTCGGTGGTAAGCAAGTTGTTAGAGGGAATTCTGGGGGACAGGATTTACATGTATTTGGAAAGGCAAGGACTGATTAGGGATAGTCAACATGGCTTTGTGCATGGGAAATCATGTCTCACAAATTTGATTGAGCTTTTTGAAGAAGTAACGCAGAGAATTGATGAGGACAGAGCAATGGACATGATCTAGTAAGGTATTGACATGATAGCAAGGTTCGATCACATGGAATACAGAGAGAACTAGCCATTTGGATACAGAACTGGCTCGAAGGTAGAGATAGAGGGTGGTGGTGGAGGGTTGCTTTTCAGACTGAAGGCTTGTGACCAGTTGTGTGCCACAGGGATTGGTGTTGGGTCCACTACTTTTCATCATTTATATAAATGATTTGGATGTGAACATAGGAGGTATAGTTAGTAAGTTGCAGATGACACCTGGAGGAAAAGATCTGCACCCTGCCAACTCATAATAGGTCCACACAGAACATAGGAAAGCAAACTTGGCCAAACTATACCAGAAACCCCCAGAATGCCTCAGCAGGGACCAAGCAGGCTGACAAATGATACCAGACAGCACTCGCAGACAAGGGGATACACTCCCCAACACCCACTAACAATGACAGAGCACCACAGCAATCCCAAAGCCCCGAGGGCAGTTCAAAATCCAACAATACCAAAGCCACACAAAGAACAGGTCAGACAAGTGGAACCACGAAACACATAGCTCCCAGGACAGGAACAATGGAGGAAAGTTACTCATCTACCTGGGAAGAGGACTGGAAGCTCCGGACCCATTGATACTGTCAGGATGTTGCATTGTATCGAGAACATTCATCCGATAACTGTTTTCCGATTATCGTCATTGTAACGTGATTACTCCATTTCCAGATACATTGCATCATCCCCCATTTCTAATTAATCTTTTTGTACAAGATCATTATAAAACCCGGCTTCTTCCTCAGCTCGAGGAAGAGAACCCTTGATCTACTTGTACAGACTGTCAGTTCTGTGTCAGCCTAGTCAATTTCTCTTCCAGTGATATCAATGGTGATAAACAGCTTGTCAATTTCACCCGATCTGCTTTGTGTGGTCTCGGCTTTATTGGGCTAATTTCTCTGACAGTTTGGCGTTAGTCGGCAGGCCCTTTTTGTCTCTCAACACGGTAAGCAATCCTGATAGTTCAAGTTTAGCCCAATTCAGACCTGTCGGCCAGCCCTGC
Organism: Chiloscyllium punctatum; assembly: GCF_047496795.1. NCBI lineage: Eukaryota > Metazoa > Chordata > Chondrichthyes > Orectolobiformes > Hemiscylliidae > Chiloscyllium > Chiloscyllium punctatum. The sequence continues at coordinate 80,201,016 of NC_092755.1, forward strand.
CCAGCGGGTCAGACCAGAGAAAGACTGGACGACTGCGGAGGGCCACAATTCTGACCTAGTGACCATGGCGAATTGGATTTGACTATCACAGACTTTGCCTGTGGAGGTAGTCTAGTAAACGAATAAATTAATCACCAAATTTTAACTAATTAGCAGTCGGCTACTGTGGCAATTCAGAATTGAGCAACCTTAGACTTGGCCTGGGGAGGTAGTCAGGTGGACTCCTAAATTCATTAACTAAATTTTAAAAGAAACAACAATTTGGCCCACACATGACCCAACTTGTGCCAGGATTTGTGTCACGATGCTGATCCAGCCAGGGGAAAGATGGTCAGGCAGAGAAAGTATGGCAAGCCAGAAGCAGAGATTCGCAGGTTAAATTTTCGCTTTAATATTGAGAAATCCACAGCTTGTGGGAAATTGACAGGGATCCTGCCATCTTGTGCTTGTCCTGTATTTGTCTCTGTCTGTTTGTCCTGTTTGTTTCTGTGTTTGTCAGTGCTGCAGTCTGTTCTCTATTCCCAGCCTGAACCAGAGTTCAATCAGGTTGTGGGACCCCAGCCCTCGGGAGAAGGACCACCCCGGGGACAAGTCTCACTTGTCCAGTTGAGGCAGAGGTCCGCGCACACCGACTCTCTCATGGAAGTAACAAGCGCCATAGTAACCACGTACGCTAAGAGAGTAGGGTAGGGAATACCCCACTTATGCTGAAAAATGTGTTGCTGGAAAAGCGCAGCAGGTCAGGCAGCATCCAAGGAGCAGGAGAATTGACGTTTCGGGCATAAGCCCTTCCTCAGGAATGAGGAGAGTGTGCCAAGCAGGCTAAGATAAAAGGTAGGGAGGACGGACTTGGGGGAGGGGCGTTGGGAATGCAATAGGTGGAAGGAGGTTAAGGTGAGGGTGATAGGCAGGAGAGGGGCTGGGGCCGGAGAGGTCGGGAAGAATACCCCGTTTATACAGGTCACCAGCCAATATAGTTTGGGAGCAGAATAGGGAAGGTAGGTTCCGCGACCCTTTGTGGCCTGAGTTTAGATAAGTTTAGGGAAGTGGTCAGCACATGCCCCCCCCCCAACCCTTAAATTAAAATCACGGAGTCCCGAAATCTCTGAAAAACAAAGGACCCCTCCCAGCCCCCTTCCCTCAGTACCCCACACTTACCTTGTTGCTGAGGAACTTGATCCTGGGGCTAGGTTGGGATGAGGTGGCTGAGTTACAGGGCAGCAGAGACAGAGAGAGACTGACCAGCAGCCTGTCAGAATTCATGTTAGTACCCAACAGAGTCCGAGTGCCTGGATGCACTTGTTCAGTCAACCTCGGAGAAACTTTGACTCTTAGTGTTGGGCCTTGCATGCACATTTGCTTGCTGGTGATTAAGTGTCTGTTTCAATCCCTGCAGCTCAAGATCCAGAGATGACTTGATTTATTTTGCATTTGGTGAGCTATGATGGTTTTTCTTTTAAGGAACCATTAGTGCTCATGAAATGAAAGTTTTATCAATAAAGTATTAACGCCTCCACCTTTCTTCTGCAGTCACTGAGGGCTTGTCTCAGTATTAGGTGTCCCATCTGGCTGTGTTTGTTCAGTGTTTAAGTGTTTGTTTACTTTGTGGTCAGCGATTACACACTTGATTACCCTTTATTGCCTAACCTGTCAATCACTCCCTGTCTGTGTGTTCTGTGAGTGCTCTCCCTTGCTCTCTCTCTTTCTCTCTGTTCTTTTTTGTCCTCGAAAGCTTAGTACTTAGTACTTAGAAATCAACTCAGGACATCCAGGATGCCATGGGGGCACAGAAATCCACCCTCTGTCGGGAGATGCCAACTGTGGGAGCTGGGCAACCCCAACCATGTGGTGAGAACGGCCCAGGGCCAAAAATGAACAAGAGTGTCCAGAAAAGACATGGTAAATACGTGAACTTCAAGTCTAAGGTAGGAGATGTTCTTGTTACACCTGAGTCACCAGCAGACACCGTGCTAAAAGACACAGGGGAGAGCCGTTACATTATCGCCTTTACAGGGGACCTTTACACCTGGTCCCAAGGAAATTAGCCATATGGGTTGGGGTTGGGGGGGGGGTCCTTTAAATTTGGTAAAATAGATTCCTGGATCACAGCCATAACAGGGGGGACACGGGGATCCCTCAGGGACACAGTCCACATGTTGCAGTGTCTCACCAAGTTTTGGGACATTGCCAAACACCATCAACCCCCTAAGGTAAAAGCCCGCTGCAATGAAACCCCAACGGCGGAGACCCCTACCACCCCTACCACCCCGGACACTAACACCATACTCACTAGTATCCCTGCCTCTGCCACCTGCTTTTCTGTAATCGCCCTCTGCTCAGCCTTTTTCTCCATCAAGTTGTCTCCTGAGAGCCAGTACCTTTTCTCTTTTACATATGGCAGCTGCCAGTACACATGGGCCAGGCTTCCCCAGGGTTACACGGAGAGCCCCACAGTCTATGCCATTGCAGTACACCATACCCTCTCTACTTTACACCGGCCGTGCAACAGCACTCTCCTGCAATATGGGGACAATTTGTTACTGGCCTCCACCTCCGCTGAATTATGTATGCAGGACACTGTCACACTGTTCTGCTGTCGGACAAAAGATTGGGACAGAATGTCCATGGAGAAAATGCAACTCTGCCAGCATACAGTATAGTACGTGGGGTACAAACTCTCACATGGCCTCAGGGCACTATCTATAGAGGGAGTCACAGCCATCACTCAGCTTCCCCAGTCAGCCACAAGAACTCAGCTGCAAGCTTCTTGGGGATGGTCAATTTTTGTAGAACTGGATCCCAGACCACCATGCCATTGTCAAGCCCCTACGGGAGGCATCCTCACCGGAGCAGCCAGCGAAAGTGACCTGGACACCAAAGGTGGAACGGGCATTCACTGAATTAAAACAGCGACTGGTCTCTGCTCCTGCCCTGGGGGTCCCAGACTACACTCAGCCCTTCTATCTATACTTCCAATGACTCCAAGTGGTTTGCATCCGGCATCTTAACACAGCTCCCTGGGGATCTCCGGCGCCCTGTATGCTGGCACGTTTGAGAGCTGTGGCAGCAGCCACGGTAACAGTAGAGAAGGCCACTCCCATTGTGCTGGATCACCCATGCACTGTTTTGTTTCCCTATTCAGTCTCCCTGCTGCTAAATCCAGCAGCAACCCAACATTTCACTGCCACCCAGAGAACTGGTTATGAAGTCGCTTTGCTGTCCAAAGTCAACCTGTCCCCTACCCTGAACCCCACCATCTAAATCCTGCAGGGCCCCAGAATAGCAAAGTCCCTAGTATTCCCTGACCACAATGGAGGCATGCAAGCTGCCCAACAGGCTGATCCACAACAAGAAAAGGACAGTTAGGGCCCACATTGGGGCCATGCAGTCCCCTTCCTTACAGCTGCTAGTACACCCCGATGGCTGCGCTATCTGCCCAAGAGCTCACCTACACACACTGGCACGAGCAGCCAAAGGCATTGGCCACACGGGCAAGAGGGGCATGATGCACACTGTAACACGGTCCTGGTATGCACCGGGATTCGCTGCCGCTGCCCAAGCCCTGCTGTCACAGTGCCTCATCTGCCTGCAGAACAATGCAGGGAAGCCTGCTGCCAAATATGACCACCTGCCAGTTCCTGAAGGTCTTTCAGCCACTTATAGATTGTCGCCGCACACATGCCCCAGAAACAGGATGACAAGTTCATCCTGGATATCATAGACATGTTCTCCAAATGGGTAGAAGCATTTCCCATGAGGAAGGATGATGCATGTATGGTAGTAAAATGCCTCCTAAAGGATATCATCCCTAGGTTTGGGGTTCCCAGTAGCATAGGGACGGACAGAGGGACTCACTTCACGGCTAGGCTCACGACTGGCATTAGTGAGGCACTAGGGATACCATGGCGACACCACATCCCCTACCAACCCCAGTCATCAGGCATGGTCGAACAGATGAATGGCACCCTTAAAACCACACTGACCAAGATTACCCAGGACACAGGACTGACCTGGCCAGACGCCTTGCCACTTGCCCTCTATACCATATGTGCGCAGACAAACCGCACAACTCGGCTCACCCCTTTTGAAGTCCTTATGGGGCAACCTATGCCCACTGCTACCAGATCCCCGAACCACAGCACAGACACAGCCCTTCTCCTGACACAAGAGGTCGTGCTAGATCATGTCCACACACTTAGCGGGAGTATTAGTATTACACACAACTAGGTCAGGGCCGCATTGCCCAAACCCAAATCAGTGCCCATTCATCTGTTCCAACATGGGGACTATGTCATGATAAACTCACTAGAAAAGGACTCTATCTTCCCTAGGTGATAAGGCCCATACCTGATCCTGATGATGACCCGGTCAGCTGGGAAAGTGTAAGGATGGCCTGAATGGACCCATGCAATCCACTGCAAGACGGTTCCTCCACCAATGAACAGGGACCAGACAGAAGAAGAAGCCACTCCAACCACCAAGGATGGATCCAGCTGTTCCGCCTGACCTGTCTGACCATCATACTGTGGCTTGCTGGTAAACAGGGACAAGGAGGGAGGCATTTGCCTATAAGCAATACTACTGCCCTCTGCCCTGCCTCTCACCATTCAGCTAGCACAGATCCACTGGGAGAATGTTCCTGCACCTGAGATATGATTTGGAGATGCCGGTGTTGGACTGGGGTGTGTGGGGTTGGGGATCAGACGGTACTGGGTTGTGGTCCAATGGGTTTGTTTGGGCGCACTGGTTTTCAGGGCACTGCTCCTTCATCAGGTGATCCACAATTGCCTGGTGGGGGACCGGTGCTCCGGGGACTGCTGCTTCCTGGTGAATCTGTTGGACTGTAGTTTGGTGTTGTGTGATTTTTAACTTTGTATGCCCCTGAGATGACCTCTGCTGTTCCAGGGTCAGACACCAAGAGCTATCTGTCTGATACCGAGCCCCCCCACCTGACAATCCTCCTGGCTCCGGCTACATTGCCCCCTTCTCACCCCGCCCCGAAGCAAAACAAAAGAGAGGGGGAATTATGGGAAAAGATCTGCACCCTGCCAACCCATAATAGGTCCACACAGAACATAAGAAAGCAAACTTGGCCAAACTATACCAGAAACACCCAGAATGCCTCAGCAGGGACCAAGCAGGCTGACAAGTGATACCAGACAGCACTCGCAGACAAGGGGATACATTCCCCAACACCCACTAACAATGACAGAGCACCACAGCAATCCCAAAGCCCCGAGGGCAGTTCACAATCCAGCAATACCAAAGCCACACAAAGAACAGGTCAGACAGAGAGGAACCACGAAACACATAGCTCCCAGGACAGGAACAATGGAGGAAAGTTACTCACCTACCTGGGAAGAGGACTGGAAGCTCCGGACCCATTGATACTGTCAGGATGTTGCATTGTATCGAGAACATTCATCCGATAACTGTTTTCCGATTATCGTCATTGTAACGTGATTACTCCATTTCCAGATACATTGCATCATCCCCCATTTCTAATTAATCTTTTTGTACAAGATCATTATAAAACCCGGCTTCTTCCTCAGCTCGAGGAAGAGAACCCTTGATCTACCTGTACAGACTGTCAGTTCTGTGTCAGCCTAGTCAATTTCTCTTCCAGTGATACCAATGGTGATAAACAGCTTGTCAATTTCACCCGATCTGCTTTGTGTGGTCTCAGCTTTATTGGGCTAATTTCTCCAACAACACCAAAATTGGAGGTGTGGTGGACAGCAAAAAGGTTACCTCAGATTACAACAGGATCTTGATCAGATGGGCCAATGGGCTGAGAAGTGGCAGATGGAGTTTAATTCAGATAAATGTGAGGTGCTGCATTTTGGGAAAGCAAATCTTAGCAGGACTTATACACTTAATGGTAAGGTCCTAGGGAGTGTTGTTGAACAAATAGACCTTAGAGTGCACGTTCATAGCTCCTTGAAAGTGGAGTCGCAGGTAGGTAGGATGGTGAAGAAGGTGTTTGGTATGCTTTCCTTTATTGGTCAGAGCATTGAGTACAGGAGTTGGGAGGTCATGCTGCAACTGTACAGTACATTGGTTAGGCCACTTTTGGAATATTGCATGCAATTCTGGTCTCCTTCCTATAGGAAGGATGTTGTGAAACTTGAAAGGGTTCAGAAAAGATTAACAAGGATGTTGCCAGGGTTGGAAAGTTTGAGCTATAGGGAGAGGTTGAGTAGGTTGGGGCTGTTTTCCCTGGAGTGTCGGAGGCTGATGTGTGACCTTATAGAGCTTTATAAAATCATGAGGGGCATGGATAGGATAAATAGACAAAGTCTTTTCCCTGAGGTCGGGGAGTCCAGAACTAGAGGACCTTGGTTTTGCATGAGAGGGGAAAGATATAGAAGAGACCTAAAGGACTGCTTCTTCACAAAAAAGGTGGTATGTGTATGGAATGAGCTGCCAGAGGAAGTGACGGTACAATTACAACAATTAAAAGGCATCTGGATGGGTTTATGAACAGGAAGGTTTTAGGGGGATAATTGCAAGGTGCTGCAAATGGGACTAGATTAATTTGGGATATCTGGTCAGTATGTACAAGTTGGTCCAAAGGGTCTGTTTCCACATTGTGCATCTCTAAGATTCCATGATTCTATGTTTACTTTAAACAGGGACTGTTTTCCACACACACTTTTGTCAAGAGGTGCGGGGGAGGAGCAAAGGACTTTTGGGAAGTCATATATTTGTGTGGTTGTATTACCCGAAACCCTACTCGGGTAGTGTCTCCCACCCATCCTCCTCCTCTAACCATAACAAAAAGGACCAGTGTGCCAGATTGGTAAGGTAACAAGTTTATTTTTTATTCCTTATTTTTCTACAGTCTAGAATCATGGGAATGGAGGTGAGGGCAGTTGAATGTTCCTCCTGCAGAATGTGGGAGGTAAGGGTCACCACTAGTGTCCCTGCTGACTACATCTGCAGGAAGTGCACCCAACTCCAGCTCCTCGAAAACCGCGTTAGGGAACTGGAGCTGGAGCTGGATGAACTTTGGATCATTCGGGAGGCAGTGGGGGTTATTGAGAGGAGTTACAGGGAGGTAGTCACTTCCCATATACAAGAAAAAGGCAGATGGGTTACAGTCAGAGGACGGAAAGGTAACTGGCAGGCAGTGCAGGGATCCCCTGTGGCCATTCCCCTCAACAATAAGTATATCATTTTGGATACTGTTGGGGGGGATAACTTACCAGGGGAAAGCAGTAGGGTGCAGAGCTCTGGCACAGAGTCTGTCCCTGCTGCTCAGAAGGGAAGGGGGAAGAGGAGCAGAGCAGTAGTCATTGGGGACTCCATAGTTAGGGGGACAGATAGGAGGTTCTGTGGGAACAAGAGAGACTCACGGTTGGTGTGTTGCCTCCCAGGTACCAGGGTTCGTGATGACTCTGATTGTGTTTTTGGGATCCTTAAGGGGGAGGGGGAGCAGCCCCAAGTCATGATCCACATAGGAACCAACGACATAGTTAGGAAGAGTGATGGGGATTTAAGACAGAAATTCAGGGAGCAAGGATGGAAGCTTAGAGCAAGGACGAACAGAGTAGTTGTCTCTGGTTTGTTTACCGTGCCATGTGCTAGCGAGGCGAGGAATAGGGAGAGACAGGAGTTGAACACGTGGCTAAAGGGATGGTGCAAGAGGGACAGTTTTGGATTCTTGGATAATTGGGGCTTTTTCTGGGGGAGGTGGTCCTCATCTGAACCAGAGGGATACCAATATCCTGGGGGGGGGATATTCGCTAAGGCTATTGGGGTGGTTTTAAACTAATCCAGCAGGGGGATGGGAACCAAAATTGTAGTTCGAATATAGAAAAGGTTGAGAGTAAGGAGGTCCGAAATCAAGTTTCAGGGATGCAAGGTGGCACCGGCAAGCAAGAAGTTGGTTTGAAGTGTGTCTACTTCAACGTCAGGAGCATCCAGAATAAGGTGGGTGAACTTGCAGCATGGGTTGGTACCTGGGACTTCAATGTTGTGGTCATTTCGGAGTCATGGATAGAGCAGGGACAGGAATGGTTGTTGTAGTTTCCAGGATTTAGATGTTTCAGTAAGATGGTAAAAGAGGGGGAGGTGTGGCATTGTTGGTCAAGGACAGTATTACAGTTGCAGAAAGGATGTTTGTGGACTCATCAACTGAGGTAAAATGGGCTGAGGTTAGAAACCGGAAAGGAGAGGTCACCCTGTTAGGAGTTTTCTATTGGCTTCCGAATAGTTCCAGAGATATAGAGGAAAGGATAGCAAAGATGATTCTCGATAGGCGTGAGAGAGAGAGACAGGGTAGTTATCATGGGGGACTTCAACTTTCCAAATATTGACTGGGAACACTATAGTATGAGTATTATAGATGGGTCAGTTTTTGTCCAGTGTGTGCAGGAGGGCTTCCTGACACAGTATGTAGACAGGCCAACAAGGGGGCGAGGCCACATTAGATTTGGTACTGTGTAATGAGCCCGGCCAGGTGTTAGACTTGGAAGTAGGTGAGCACTTTGGTGATAGCGATCACAATTCTGTTATATTTACTTTGGTGATAGAAAGGGATAGGTGTATACCACTGGGCAAGAGTTACAGCTGGAGGAAAGGCAATTACGATGCAATTAGGCAAGATTTAGGAAGCACAGGATGGGGAAGGAAACTGCAGGGGATGGGCACATTAGAAATGTGGAGCTTATTCAAGGAAA